>NW_026701827.1:0-48813 GCF_030435755.1 Ochotona princeps | reverse complement strand
GAAAACCAATCAGGATCACGGCTGACTTTTCTGAAGAGACCTTACAAGCAAGAAGAGAATGGACAAAGATCTTCCAAATCCTGAATCAGAACAACTGTCAACCAAGAATATTGTACCCAGCAAAGATCTCATTCGTATTTGAGAACGAAATCAAATACTTCCACAGCAAAGAGAAATTAGAAGAATATGCCAGCACAAAACCAGCTCTACAAAATCTCCTTAGAAATGCACTAATTCCAGAAAAAAAGGAGGTGAATCATAAGCAAAGATGGCAAACAGGAAGGTCTCCCCACTAAAGTCCACACAAGGAAGGGCAATTACACAGATATCAACACCCACAAAAACAAGTATGGCAGGGCAAAATCACAACCTCTCAATTTTAACTCTCAACACAAATGGCCTGAACTCACCAATCAAAAGGCATAGATTAACAGAATGGATTATCAAACAGCACCCAACTATCTGTTGCCTACAAGAGACACATCTAACCAGAAGAGATTCAAAGAAGCTGAAAGTGAAAGGTTGGAAACAGATATTTCATGCCAATGGACGAGAAAAAAAGGCTGGGGTAGCTGTCTTAATTTCAGATGATGTGGACTTCAATCTGACACACATCAAAAAGGACAGGGAAGGACATTATATATTGGTGAAGGGACTGATCCATCAGGAAGTAATTACCATTGTGAACATATATGCACCAAATTCAAACGCACCTAGCTAAGTGAAGCAATTACTCACGGACTTAAGGGGAGACATAGATATGCACACAATAATAGTGGGTGATCTTAACACCCCACTAACAACTATAGACAGATCAACAAAACAAAAACTCAACAAAGAAACAACAGAACTCATACAAACAATAGAACAACTGGACTTGGTTGACATTTATAGAATTTTTTACCCTAAGGCCACAGATTATACATTTTTTTCAGCAGTACATGGCACCTTCTCCAGGATCGACCACATGATAGGACACAAAGCAAACCTAAATAACTTCAAAAAGATAGGAATCATACCATGTACCCTCTCAGACCACCACGGAATGAAGCTGGAAATCAGCAATTCAAAATGCCCCAGGAAATACAGAAACTCTTGGAGGCTGAACAATATGCTACTAAACGAACAATGGATCAGAGAAGAAATTAAAGATGAGATCAAAAAATTTATGGAAACCAATGAAAACTCTGACACAACATTCCAAAATTTGTGGGACACTGCCAAAGCAGTGCTACGGGGTAAACTCATCGCAATTGGAGCTCATGTCAAGGCCCAAGAGAGGCGCCAAATACAGGAACTAAACACACACCTCCAGGAACTGGAAAAACAACAGCAGAAGAGCCCCACACACAATAGGAAACAAGAAATCATCAAAACAAGGGAGGAAATCAACCAGATAGAAATAAAAAAAACCATACACAAAATCAATGAATCAAAAAGCTGGTTTTTTGAGAAGATAAACAAGATAGACACTCCACTGGCCCGACTGACAAAGAAAAAACAAGAGAAGGCAAGAATTAACAGCATCAAAGATGAAAAAGGCAACATAACAACAGACACCGCATCCATTAAGGCCATAATCAGAAATTACTACAAAGCACTGTACTCCAACAAATCAGAAGATCACCAAGAAATGGAAAAGTTCTTAGACTTCTACCACTTGCCAAAACTTAGCCCAGAGGCAACAAACGACCTGAACAAACCCATAACTGAAGTAGAGATTGAATCAGTGATTAAAGACCTCCCAACAAGGAAAAGCCCAGGCCCAGACGGCTTCACTCCAGAATTCTACAAAACATTCCGAACAGAGCTGACCCCAATCCTCTACAAACTCTTCAAAACAATAGAAAAAGAGGCAACCCTTCCAAACTCATTCTATGAAGCCAACATTACCTTAATCCCAAAACCAGACAGAGAACTAACAGAGAAGGAAAACTACAGACCTATCTCTTTGATGAACATTGATGCTAAGATTCTCAACAAAATCCTAGCCAACAGAATTCAAAAACACATCAGACAGATCATTCATCCAGATCAAGTAGGATTCATCCCTGGAATGCAGGGATGGTTCAACATTCGAAAATCTATAAATGTGATACACCACATCCAAAAACTGAAAAACAAGAATCACATGATAGTATCAATAGATGCGGAAAAAGCTTTCGACAAAATCCAACATCACTTCCTACTAAAAACCCTAACCAAGGTAGGCATAGATGGAAAAATCCACAACATAATTAAAGCAATATATGAAAAACCCAACGCCAGCATCATACTGAATGGAGAAAAGCTGGAACCCTTCCCACTGAGATCTGGAACAAGACAGGGATGTCCACTTTCTCCACTACTATTCAACATAGTCCTAGAGGTACTCGCTGAGGCCATAAGACAAGAAAAAGAAATCAGAGGAATCCAAATGGGAAACGAAGAAGTCAAGCTCTCACTATACGCAGATGATATGATTCTTTATGTAGAAGAGCCAAGAGACTCAATACAGAGACTGCTAGAACTTGTACGAGAGTTTGGTAGAGTGGCAGGGTACAAAATTAATGAACAAAAATCAACAGCCATAGTGTATGCGAACAGCCCCAAGATGGAAAAAGACTTAACCAGCAAGATACCATTCAAAATAACAGAGAAAAGTATGAAATATCTGGGAATAAATCTAACCAAAAATGTAGAAGACTTATTTGAAGAAAACTACAATCTGCTTAAAAAAGAAATTGAACAAGACCTCAAAAGATGGAGTAATATCCCATGCTCCTGGATAGGTAAAATCAATATCATTAAAATGTCTATACTGCCAAAAGCAATATATACATTCAACGCAATCCCAATCAAATTGCCCAAAACATTCTTCACAGATCTGGAAACAATGATCCAAAGGTTCATCTGGAAGCACAAAAAACCACGGATAGCTAGAACTATCCTGAAGAACAGGAAGTTAGCAGGGGGAATCACAGTTCCGGACCTCTGGACATACTATAGGGCAGTGGTTATCAAAACAGCGTGGTACTGGCACAAAGATAGAGAGGAAGATCAATGGAGCAGAATAGAAACGCCAGAAGGGAACCCACACAGATACAGCCAAATAATCTTTGACAAAAAGACAAACGACAACCCAGGCAAATGGGAAGGTCTGTTCAATAAATGCTGCTGGGACAACTGGTTGATAGCCTGCAGAAACAAAAAAATAGATCCACATCTCTCACCATACACTAAGATCAGATCTAAATGGATAACAGATCTAAACCTACATCCAGAAACCTTCAAACTTTTGGAAGAAAATGTTGGAAACACACTGGAACACTTAGGGGTAGGCCCTCACTTCCTAAAAAAGACTCCAGATGCAGTAGAAATCAAGACCAAAATAAACAATTGGGACCTCATCAAACTAAGAAGCTTCTGTACAGCTAGAGAAACAATCAACAAAGTAAAAAGGCAACCCACAGAATGGGAGAAGATCTTCGCACACGACATAGGTGATAGAGGGCTAATATCCAGAATATACAAAGAGCTACAAAACAACCAAAATGTCAAAACAAACAAGCCACTCAAGAAATGGGCACGGGAAATGGGCAGACACTTCACAAAGGAACAAACCCAAATGGCAAATAAACATATGAAAAAATGCTCAAGTTCCCTGGCAATAAGGGAAATCCAAATTAAAACATCAATGAGGTACCACCTAACGCCAGTAAGACTGGCCCACATGAATAAAAGCACCAACGACACTTGTTGGCGAGGTTGCGGGGAAAAGGGAACCCTACTCCACTGCTGGTGGGGCTGCAGGCTGGTACAGCCTCTATGGAAATCAGTATGGAGAATATTCAAACAACTCAAATTCAACATACCGTATGATCCAGCAATAGCACTCCTAGGAATATATCCAGAACACTTGTTCTATGAGAAACCAACATGTACTCCTATGTTCATAGCAGCACAATCAGTAATTGCAAAAACATGGAAACAACCAAAATGCCCATCAACAGAGGATTGGATAAGAAAGCTATGGTTCATCTACTCCATGGAATACTACTCAGCTATTAAAAAAAACAAAATGCAGTTCTTTGTGGCCAAATGGGCCAAACTGGAAACCATAATGCTAAGGGAAATGAGCCAATCCCAAAAGGTTAAATACCACATGTTTGCCTTAATTTAAGATGATATGATGTTATGTATAACATGTTATGTTTTGAATGTTATATGTTGTGTATAAACTAAAATTGAAGTATAGGTGAGGTGGTCACAGAAGGTGGCTGGGAACCCGCATTTACTTTTAACATATTGGTTACTCATTACTATGTCAATTAATTCCATAATGATGTAAATTTTTGCTGATGGTATGTTGGAGCTTTCAATTGACTGGGATGATACTCTGCTGGCTCTGTCATCAGACCAGAGAGGGTATACCTAAGAAACCGTTGAACTTGACGGGACAATAAGATGCTGGACTCTATGTTTGGTATATGCTTGCAATGGGGAAATCTCAACTGAACTTGAGCTGTGGTTATGCAATAAGGTGGAGGAATCCACCATGGTGGGAGGGTTTGGGGAGGGGTGGGGAGAACCCAAGTATCTATGTAACTGTGTCACATAATACAATGTAATTACTGAAGTTAAATAATAAATAATTAAAAAAAAAAAAAAAAAGAAACCCGCATGTGGAGCATTCGTTTGTGTGGGATGCTCTACCAGGTTCATTCCTAGATAATGCACTCAAAGGGCACTAATCATAGAGTGTGAAAACTGAGTTTCCTTGAGAGCTGCTTGGAAGCCTGATGGTGTGTGAAGTTAGTGAGCCAAATGGAGTTGTTCTCCCACAAGAACCACTTGGCTGATCCTTCTTCAATATGCCCTTCACCAACATGCAGTGTTTCCTTGATTGAATTAGCTCTCACACCAATATTTGCGTCTAGAGCCTTTGCATTGAGGGCTATCTGAAAACGGCTGTGGCGCTGAAGTTGCCTGAGAATGTGGAGTTGGTGGCATGTGAAAGCCGCATGTGGAGCATTCGTTTGTGTGGGATGCTCACAAGCTTCATTTCAGTCCTAGGCACTCAAAGGGCACCAAGCATAGAGTGTGAAAACTGAGTTTCCTTGAGAGCTGCTTGGAAGCCTGATGGTGTGTGAAGTTAGTGAGCCAAATGGAGTTGTTCTCCCACAAGAACCACTCGGCTGATCCTTCTTCAATATGCCCTTCACCAACATGCAGTGTTTCCTTGATTGAATTAGCTCTCACACCAATATTTGCGTCTGGAGCCTTTGCATTGAGGGCTATCTGAAAACGGCTGTGGCTCTGAATTTGCCTGAGAATGTGGAGTTGGTGGCATGTGAAACCCGCATGTGGAGCATTCGTTTGTGTGGGATGCTCTACCAGGTTCATTCCTAGATAATGCACTCAAAGGGCACTAAGCGTAGAGTGTGAAAACTGAGTTTCCTTGAGAGCTGCTTGGAAGCCTGATGGTGTGTGAAGTTAGTGAGCCAAATGGAGTTGTTCTCCCACAAGAACCACTCGGCTGATCCTTCTTCAATATGCCCTTCACCAACATGCAGTGTTTCCTTGATTGAATTAGCTCTCACACCAATATTTGCGTCTGGAGCCTTTGCATTGAGGACTATCTGAAAACGGCTGTGGCTCTGAATTTGCCTGAGAATGTGGAGTTGGTGGCATGTGAAACCCGCATGTGGAGCATTCGTTTGTGTGGGATGCTCTACCAGGTTCATTCCTAGATAATGCACTCAAAGGGCACTAAGCGTAGAGTGTGAAAACTGAGTTTCCTTGAGAGCTGCTTGGAAGCCTGATGGTGTGTGAAGTTAGTGAGCCAAATGGAGTTGTTCTCCCACAAGAACCACTTGGCTGATCCTTCTTCAATATGCCCTTCACCAACATGCAGTATTTCCTTGATTGAATTAGCTCTCACACCAATATTTGCGTCTAGAGCCTTTGCATTGAGGGCTATCTGAAAACGGCTGTGGCGCTGAAGTTGCCTGAGAATGTGGAGTTGGTGGCATGTGAAAGCCGCATGTGGAGCATTCGTTTGTGTAGGATGCTCAATAAGCTTCATTTCAGTCCTAGGCACTCAAAGGGCACCAAGCATAGAGTGTGAAAACTGAGTTTCCTTGAGAGCTGCTTGGAAGCCTGATGGTGTGTGAAGTTAGTGAGCCAAATGGAGTTGTTCTCCCACAAGAACCACTCGGCTGTTCCTTCTTCAATATGCCCTTCACCAACATGCAGTGTTTCCTTGATTGAATTAGCTCTCACACCAATATTTGCGTCTGGAGCCTTTGCATTGAGGGCTATCTGAAAATGGCTGTGGCGCTGAAGTTGCCTGTGAATCTGGAGTTGGTGGCATGTGAAAGCCGCATGTGGAGCATTCGTTTGTGTGGGATGCTCTACTCTGCTCATTCCTAGATAATGCACTCAAAGGGCACTAAGCGTAGAGTGTGAAAACTGAGTTTCCTTGAGAGCTGCTTGGAAGCCTGATGGTGTGTGAAGTTAGTGAGCCAAATGGAGTTGTTCTCCCACAAGAACCACTCGGCTGATCCTTCTTCAATATGCCCTTCACCAACATGCAGTGTTTCCTTGATTGAATTAGCTCTCACACCAATATTTGCGTCTCGAGCCTTTGCATTGAGGGCTATCTGAAAACGGCTGTGGCGCTGAAGTTGCCTGTGAATCTGGAGTTGGTGGCATGTGAAAGCCGCATGTGGAGCATTCGTTTGTGTGGGATGCTCTACTCTGCTCATTCCTAGATAATGCACTCAAAGTGCACTAAGCGTAGAGTGTGAAAACTGAGTTTCCTTGAGAGCTGCTTGTACGCCTGATGGTGTGTGAAGTTAGTGAGCCAAATGGAGTTGTTCTCCCACAAGAACCACTTGGCTGATCCTTCTTCAATATGCCCTTCACCAACATGCAGTGTTTCCTTGATTGAATTAGCTCTCACACCAATATTTGCGTCTGGAGCCTTTGCATTGAGGGCTATCTGAAAACGGCTGTGGCTCTGAATTTGCCTGAGAATGTGGAGTTGGTGGCATGTGAAAGCCGCATGTGGAGCATTCGTTTGTGTGGGATGCTCACAAGCTTCATTTCAGTCCTAGGCACTCAAAGGGCACCAAGCATAGAGTGTGAAAACTGAGTTTCCTTGAGAGCTGCTTGGAAGCCTGATGGTGTGTGAAGTTAGTGAGCCAAATGGAGTTGTTCTCCCACAAGAACCACTCGGCTGATCCTTCTTCAATATGCCCTTCACCAGAGACTCGCAAGATGGCCGACATAGGATGAAGACTGTGAGAGAGCTCACAGACAGAGAGGGCTAGAACGCGACAAAAGCGTAAGTGGAGCAGCATAGAACTACAGGGAGAAGAACGTGAAGTTCCCTGGACAGTGTGGAGCCAAAAAAATCCACACAACTCGGAAGAGCAACCAGGGAAAAACAAAGCAAAGGACAGGGAAGACGACTTTCCGCTCCTGACCTGCTGAGTCACCTCTGAGGGCAGAGGCTGAAAGCCGCCGAACCCACCCAAAGACCGACCTGAAGACGCTGTGGCCGTGAGGACCGGAGGTGATTGGGACCCGCTGGCATCTGCTCACCCTGGTCACCAGGACTCGCCAGGACCTGCCCTGCTGCGGACACCAGGACCCTGAATCACCGGGACCCGCCGGCATCTGCCCACCCTGGTCGCCAACCCCCGGGACCTGCACCAGCCGCAGCCTCCAGGCTCCATCGCGACCCGCGCGGAGACCAGCAACGGACGCTGCAGTCGGGAGACGCACTGGCGGCCAGGATTCCCACCAGAGGAAGAGGCAGACTGCAAGAACCTGAGGTTTGAGTGAGTTGGGTGGGGACAGTGGTGGGTTGGAGGCTTCGGGAGTTGGCCCCCCAGGGGCACGGACAGAGCCTGAACACAATTGGCCTCCCCTCCCCTCCCCCCCCCCAGGCTCCAGCCTCTAGAGACACAGGGCGAGTGCCTTGAGACTGCCAAAACTGTGTCTGGGAGAAAGGCAAAAGGCACACTGGATACTCCCCTGTGCCTTTGCGGTGTGGCACTCAGCTGGGCGGTGCTATCCCACAGGAACCCAAGCACGCCTCTGGGCTGGGCAGTTCCCTGCTAGCGCAGGGGCGGTCGGTCCCCTGCAAGTGCTGGGGTGGGCGGACCTGCGCAGGAGGCGTTTCCAGAGAGCACCTGGAACACGCCCTATAGTCCCTTGCTCCGAGCCCTGTGATCCAGTAAACAGGGTGCGCGCACAGAGAGTGCCTT
The DNA here is from genome assembly GCF_030435755.1 of Ochotona princeps. NCBI lineage: Eukaryota > Metazoa > Chordata > Mammalia > Lagomorpha > Ochotonidae > Ochotona > Ochotona princeps. The sequence continues at coordinate 40,555 of NW_026701827.1, read as the reverse complement.
CACTCCCCCACGCCCTGTGGTAGCATACCTGTAGGGGACGAGCTGAGAGTGTGCTTTGAATCCGCTGGGCCCTGGAAGAGGCGCCCTGAGGTCCAGTGTTCTGGAGACGCACCAAAAGTGCCTTGAAAATTCCCACACCCTGCTACTCCACGCCTGCAGACTCCGATCTCTACAGGATAGTGCTTGGAGACCCCTCAGCACACTGGTGCCTAGGTCTCTCAAAAAAGAAACACTAACACAATGGGAAGAAATACCAGAAAAGGTAATGATCCAGATGAGAGTGCCAACACCCTACCAATAAAGGATCGAAAGCCAATGTCTATTTCGGAGATGCGAGATGAAGACATAGAAGATCTACCAGACAAGGAATTCAAAAAAATAATGTTAAAATATGTCAGAGACAATGAGAAGAATTGGGAGGACTTCAAGGAATTCAAGAACCACATAGCCTCAGAAATACAACAAATGAAAAGTAAAATCCTTGACTTAGAGCACAAAATTGAGAGCCTAACCAACAGAACAAATACAGCAGAAGAGAGGATCTCTGAAACGGAAGACACACAAAACGAACACACCCAGTTCATGAAACAGCTGGAGACAAGTCTGAACAAAGCCAATAAGACCATACAAGAAATGAAAGACAACCTCAGAAAATCAAATATTAGGATTATTGGCCTTCCTGAAGGAGCAGAAAAAGAATCAGGAATGCAAATGGTGCTCGACGAAATTATACAGGAAAACTTTCAAAACACTTGGAACATGAATCCAGCTCAAATCCAGGACGGTCAGAGGACTCCCAGCAGATATGACCCAAAGCGATCTTCACCTAGACATATGGTGCTCAAGTTCCACTCCAACGAAGACAAAGAAAGAATCCTGAGACAAGTACGAAGCAGAGAAAAGATCACATACCGGGGAAAACCAATCAGGATCACGGCTGACTTTTCTGAAGAGACCTTACAAGCAAGAAGAGAATGGACAAAGATCTTCCAAATCCTGAATCAGAACAACTGTCAACCAAGAATATTGTACCCAGCAAAGATCTCATTCGTATTTGAGAACGAAATCAAATACTTCCACAGCAAAGAGAAATTAGAAGAATATGCCAGCACAAAACCAGCTCTACAAAATCTCCTTAGAAATGCACTAATTCCAGAAAAAAAGGAGGTGAATCATAAGCAAAGATGGCAAACAGGAAGGTCTCCCCACTAAAGTCCACACAAGGAAGGGCAATTACACAGATATCAACACCCACAAAAACAAGTATGGCAGGGCAAAATCACAACCTCTCAATTTTAACTCTCAACACAAATGGCCTGAACTCACCAATCAAAAGGCATAGATTAACAGAATGGATTATCAAACAGCACCCAACTATCTGTTGCCTACAAGAGACACATCTAACCAGAAGAGATTCAAAGAAGCTGAAAGTGAAAGGTTGGAAACAGATATTTCATGCCAATGGACGAGAAAAAAAGGCTGGGGTAGCTGTCTTAATTTCAGATGATGTGGACTTCAATCTGACACACATCAAAAAGGACAGGGAAGGACATTATATATTGGTGAAGGGACTGATCCATCAGGAAGTAATTACCATTGTGAACATATATGCACCAAATTCAAACGCACCTAGCTAAGTGAAGCAATTACTCACGGACTTAAGGGGAGACATAGATATGCACACAATAATAGTGGGTGATCTTAACACCCCACTAACAACTATAGACAGATCAACAAAACAAAAACTCAACAAAGAAACAACAGAACTCATACAAACAATAGAACAACTGGACTTGGTTGACATTTATAGAATTTTTTACCCTAAGGCCACAGATTATACATTTTTTTCAGCAGTACATGGCACCTTCTCCAGGATCGACCACATGATAGGACACAAAGCAAACCTAAATAACTTCAAAAAGATAGGAATCATACCATGTACCCTCTCAGACCACCACGGAATGAAGCTGGAAATCAGCAATTCAAAATGCCCCAGGAAATACAGAAACTCTTGGAGGCTGAACAATATGCTACTAAACGAACAATGGATCAGAGAAGAAATTAAAGATGAGATCAAAAAATTTATGGAAACCAATGAAAACTCTGACACAACATTCCAAAATTTGTGGGACACTGCCAAAGCAGTGCTACGGGGTAAACTCATCGCAATTGGAGCTCATGTCAAGGCCCAAGAGAGGCGCCAAATACAGGAACTAAACACACACCTCCAGGAACTGGAAAAACAACAGCAGAAGAGCCCCACACACAATAGGAAACAAGAAATCATCAAAACAAGGGAGGAAATCAACCAGATAGAAATAAAAAAAACCATACACAAAATCAATGAATCAAAAAGCTGGTTTTTTGAGAAGATAAACAAGATAGACACTCCACTGGCCCGACTGACAAAGAAAAAACAAGAGAAGGCAAGAATTAACAGCATCAAAGATGAAAAAGGCAACATAACAACAGACACCGCATCCATTAAGGCCATAATCAGAAATTACTACAAAGCACTGTACTCCAACAAATCAGAAGATCACCAAGAAATGGAAAAGTTCTTAGACTTCTACCACTTGCCAAAACTTAGCCCAGAGGCAACAAACGACCTGAACAAACCCATAACTGAAGTAGAGATTGAATCAGTGATTAAAGACCTCCCAACAAGGAAAAGCCCAGGCCCAGACGGCTTCACTCCAGAATTCTACAAAACATTCCGAACAGAGCTGACCCCAATCCTCTACAAACTCTTCAAAACAATAGAAAAAGAGGCAACCCTTCCAAACTCATTCTATGAAGCCAACATTACCTTAATCCCAAAACCAGACAGAGAACTAACAGAGAAGGAAAACTACAGACCTATCTCTTTGATGAACATTGATGCTAAGATTCTCAACAAAATCCTAGCCAACAGAATTCAAAAACACATCAGACAGATCATTCATCCAGATCAAGTAGGATTCATCCCTGGAATGCAGGGATGGTTCAACATTCGAAAATCTATAAATGTGATACACCACATCCAAAAACTGAAAAACAAGAATCACATGATAGTATCAATAGATGCGGAAAAAGCTTTCGACAAAATCCAACATCACTTCCTACTAAAAACCCTAACCAAGGTAGGCATAGATGGAAAAATCCACAACATAATTAAAGCAATATATGAAAAACCCAACGCCAGCATCATACTGAATGGAGAAAAGCTGGAACCCTTCCCACTGAGATCTGGAACAAGACAGGGATGTCCACTTTCTCCACTACTATTCAACATAGTCCTAGAGGTACTCGCTGAGGCCATAAGACAAGAAAAAGAAATCAGAGGAATCCAAATGGGAAACGAAGAAGTCAAGCTCTCACTATACGCAGATGATATGATTCTTTATGTAGAAGAGCCAAGAGACTCAATACAGAGACTGCTAGAACTTGTACGAGAGTTTGGTAGAGTGGCAGGGTACAAAATTAATGAACAAAAATCAACAGCCATAGTGTATGCGAACAGCCCCAAGATGGAAAAAGACTTAACCAGCAAGATACCATTCAAAATAACAGAGAAAAGTATGAAATATCTGGGAATAAATCTAACCAAAAATGTAGAAGACTTATTTGAAGAAAACTACAATCTGCTTAAAAAAGAAATTGAACAAGACCTCAAAAGATGGAGTAATATCCCATGCTCCTGGATAGGTAAAATCAATATCATTAAAATGTCTATACTGCCAAAAGCAATATATACATTCAACGCAATCCCAATCAAATTGCCCAAAACATTCTTCACAGATCTGGAAACAATGATCCAAAGGTTCATCTGGAAGCACAAAAAACCACGGATAGCTAGAACTATCCTGAAGAACAGGAAGTTAGCAGGGGGAATCACAGTTCCGGACCTCTGGACATACTATAGGGCAGTGGTTATCAAAACAGCGTGGTACTGGCACAAAGATAGAGAGGAAGATCAATGGAGCAGAATAGAAACGCCAGAAGGGAACCCACACAGATACAGCCAAATAATCTTTGACAAAAAGACAAACGACAACCCAGGCAAATGGGAAGGTCTGTTCAATAAATGCTGCTGGGACAACTGGTTGATAGCCTGCAGAAACAAAAAAATAGATCCACATCTCTCACCATACACTAAGATCAGATCTAAATGGATAACAGATCTAAACCTACATCCAGAAACCTTCAAACTTTTGGAAGAAAATGTTGGAAACACACTGGAACACTTAGGGGTAGGCCCTCACTTCCTAAAAAAGACTCCAGATGCAGTAGAAATCAAGACCAAAATAAACAATTGGGACCTCATCAAACTAAGAAGCTTCTGTACAGCTAGAGAAACAATCAACAAAGTAAAAAGGCAACCCACAGAATGGGAGAAGATCTTCGCACACGACATAGGTGATAGAGGGCTAATATCCAGAATATACAAAGAGCTACAAAACAACCAAAATGTCAAAACAAACAAGCCACTCAAGAAATGGGCACGGGAAATGGGCAGACACTTCACAAAGGAACAAACCCAAATGGCAAATAAACATATGAAAAAATGCTCAAGTTCCCTGGCAATAAGGGAAATCCAAATTAAAACATCAATGAGGTACCACCTAACGCCAGTAAGACTGGCCCACATGAATAAAAGCACCAACGACACTTGTTGGCGAGGTTGCGGGGAAAAGGGAACCCTACTCCACTGCTGGTGGGGCTGCAGGCTGGTACAGCCTCTATGGAAATCAGTATGGAGAATATTCAAACAACTCAAATTCAACATACCGTATGATCCAGCAATAGCACTCCTAGGAATATATCCAGAACACTTGTTCTATGAGAAACCAACATGTACTCCTATGTTCATAGCAGCACAATCAGTAATTGCAAAAACATGGAAACAACCAAAATGCCCATCAACAGAGGATTGGATAAGAAAGCTATGGTTCATCTACTCCATGGAATACTACTCAGCTATTAAAAAAAACAAAATGCAGTTCTTTGTGGCCAAATGGGCCAAACTGGAAACCATAATGCTAAGGGAAATGAGCCAATCCCAAAAGGTTAAATACCACATGTTTGCCTTAATTTAAGATGATATGATGTTATGTATAACATGTTATGTTTTGAATGTTATATGTTGTGTATAAACTAAAATTGAAGTATAGGTGAGGTGGTCACAGAAGGTGGCTGGGAACCCGCATTTACTTTTAACATATTGGTTACTCATTACTATGTCAATTAATTCCATAATGATGTAAATTTTTGCTGATGGTATGTTGGAGCTTTCAATTGACTGGGATGATACTCTGCTGGCTCTGTCATCAGACCAGAGAGGGTATACCTAAGAAACCGTTGAACTTGACGGGACAATAAGATGCTGGACTCTATGTTTGGTATATGCTTGCAATGGGGAAATCTCAACTGAACTTGAGCTGTGGTTATGCAATAAGGTGGAGGAATCCACCATGGTGGGAGGGTTTGGGGAGGGGTGGGGAGAACCCAAGTATCTATGTAACTGTGTCACATAATACAATGTAATTACTGAAGTTAAATAATAAATAATTAAAAAAAAAAAAAAAAAGAAACCCGCATGTGGAGCATTCGTTTGTGTGGGATGCTCTACCAGGTTCATTCCTAGATAATGCACTCAAAGGGCACTAATCATAGAGTGTGAAAACTGAGTTTCCTTGAGAGCTGCTTGGAAGCCTGATGGTGTGTGAAGTTAGTGAGCCAAATGGAGTTGTTCTCCCACAAGAACCACTTGGCTGATCCTTCTTCAATATGCCCTTCACCAACATGCAGTGTTTCCTTGATTGAATTAGCTCTCACACCAATATTTGCGTCTAGAGCCTTTGCATTGAGGGCTATCTGAAAACGGCTGTGGCGCTGAAGTTGCCTGAGAATGTGGAGTTGGTGGCATGTGAAAGCCGCATGTGGAGCATTCGTTTGTGTGGGATGCTCACAAGCTTCATTTCAGTCCTAGGCACTCAAAGGGCACCAAGCATAGAGTGTGAAAACTGAGTTTCCTTGAGAGCTGCTTGGAAGCCTGATGGTGTGTGAAGTTAGTGAGCCAAATGGAGTTGTTCTCCCACAAGAACCACTCGGCTGATCCTTCTTCAATATGCCCTTCACCAACATGCAGTGTTTCCTTGATTGAATTAGCTCTCACACCAATATTTGCGTCTGGAGCCTTTGCATTGAGGGCTATCTGAAAACGGCTGTGGCTCTGAATTTGCCTGAGAATGTGGAGTTGGTGGCATGTGAAACCCGCATGTGGAGCATTCGTTTGTGTGGGATGCTCTACCAGGTTCATTCCTAGATAATGCACTCAAAGGGCACTAAGCGTAGAGTGTGAAAACTGAGTTTCCTTGAGAGCTGCTTGGAAGCCTGATGGTGTGTGAAGTTAGTGAGCCAAATGGAGTTGTTCTCCCACAAGAACCACTCGGCTGATCCTTCTTCAATATGCCCTTCACCAACATGCAGTGTTTCCTTGATTGAATTAGCTCTCACACCAATATTTGCGTCTGGAGCCTTTGCATTGAGGACTATCTGAAAACGGCTGTGGCTCTGAATTTGCCTGAGAATGTGGAGTTGGTGGCATGTGAAACCCGCATGTGGAGCATTCGTTTGTGTGGGATGCTCTACCAGGTTCATTCCTAGATAATGCACTCAAAGGGCACTAAGCGTAGAGTGTGAAAACTGAGTTTCCTTGAGAGCTGCTTGGAAGCCTGATGGTGTGTGAAGTTAGTGAGCCAAATGGAGTTGTTCTCCCACAAGAACCACTTGGCTGATCCTTCTTCAATATGCCCTTCACCAACATGCAGTATTTCCTTGATTGAATTAGCTCTCACACCAATATTTGCGTCTAGAGCCTTTGCATTGAGGGCTATCTGAAAACGGCTGTGGCGCTGAAGTTGCCTGAGAATGTGGAGTTGGTGGCATGTGAAAGCCGCATGTGGAGCATTCGTTTGTGTAGGATGCTCAATAAGCTTCATTTCAGTCCTAGGCACTCAAAGGGCACCAAGCATAGAGTGTGAAAACTGAGTTTCCTTGAGAGCTGCTTGGAAGCCTGATGGTGTGTGAAGTTAGTGAGCCCAATGGAGTTGTTCTCCCACAAGAACCACTCGGCTGTTCCTTCTTCAATATGCCCTTCACCAACATGCAGTGTTTCCTTGATTGAATTAGCTCTCACACCAATATTTGCGTCTGGAGCCTTTGCATTGAGGGCTATCTGAAAACGGCTGTGGCGCTGAAGTTGCCTGTGAATCTGGAGTTGGTGGCATGTGAAAGCCGCATGTGGAGCATTCGTTTGTGTGGGATGCTCTACTCTGCTCATTCCTAGATAATGCACTCAAAGGGCACTAAGCGTAGAGTGTGAAAACTGAGTTTCCTTGAGAGCTGCTTGGAAGCCTGATGGTGTGTGAAGTTAGTGAGCCAAATGGAGTTGTTCTCCCACAAGAACCACTCGGCTGATCCTTCTTCAATATGCCCTTCACCAACATGCAGTGTTTCCTTGATTGAATTAGCTCTCACACCAATATTTGCGTCTGGAGCCTTTGCATTGAGGGCTATCTGAAAACGGCTGTGGCGCTGAAGTTGCCTGTGAATCTGGAGTTGGTGGCATGTGAAAGCCGCATGTGGAGCATTCGTTTGTGTGGGATGCTCTACTCTGCTCATTCCTAGATAATGCACTCAAAGGGCACTAAGCGTAGAGTGTGAAAACTGAGTTTCCTTGAGAGCTGCTTGTACGCCTGATGGTGTGTGAAGTTAGTGAGCCAAATGGAGTTGTTCTCCCACAAGAACCACTCGGCTGATCCTTCTTCAATATGCCCTTCACCAACATGCAGTGTTTCCTTGATTGAATTAGCTCTCACACCAATATTTGCGTCTGGAGCCTTTGCATTGAGGGCTATCTGAAAACGGCTGTGCCGCTGAAGTTGCCTGAGAATGTGGAGTTGGTGGCATGTGAAACCCGCATGTGGAGCATTCGTTTGTGTGGGATGCTCTACCAGGTCCATTCCTAGATAATGCACTCAAAGGGCACTAAGCATAGAGTGTGAAAACTGAATTTCCTTGAGAGCTGCTTGGAAGCCTGATGGTGTGTGAAGTTAGTGAGCCAAATGGAGTTGTTCTGCCACAAAAACCACTCGGCTGATCCTTCTTCAATATGCCCTTCACCAACATGCAGTGTTTCCTTGATTGAATTAGCTTTCACAACAATATTTGCGTCTAGAGCCTTTGCATTGAGGGCTATCTGAAAATGGCTGTTGCGCTGAAGTTGCCTGAGCATGTGGAGTTGGTGGCATGTGAAACCCGCATGTGGAGCATTCGTTTGTGTGGGATGCTCACCAAGCTTCATTTCAGTCCTAGGCACTCAAAGGGCACCAAGCATAGAGTGTGAAAACTGAGTTTCCTTGAGAGCTGCTTGGAACCCTGATGGTGTGTGAAGTTAGTGAGCCAAATGGAGTTGTTCTCCCACAAGAACCACTCGGCTGATCCTTCTTCAATATGCCCTTCACCAACATGCAGTGTTTCCTTGATTGAATTAGCTCTCACACCAATATTTGCGTCTGGAGCCTTTGCATTGAGGGCTATCTGAAAACGGCTGTGGCGCTGAAGTTGCCTGAGAATGTGGAGTTGGTGGCATGTGAAACCCGCATGTGGAGCATTCGTTTGTGTGGGATGCTCTACTCGGCTCATTCCTAGATAATGCACTCAAAGGGCACTAAGCATAGAGTGTGAAAACTGAGTTTCCTTGAGAGCTGCTTGGAAGCCTGATGGTGTGTGAAGTTAGTGAGCCAAATGGAGTTGTTCTCCCACAAGAACCACTCGGCTGATCCTTCTTCAATATGCCCTTCACCAACATGCAGTGTTTCCTTGATTGAATTAGCTCTCACACCAATATTTGCGTCTAGAGCCTTTGCATTGAGGGCTATCTGAAAACAACTGTGGCGCTGAAGTTGCCTGAGAATGTGGAGTTGGTGGCATGTGAAACCCGCATGTGGAGCATTCGTTTGTGTGGGATGCTCTACCAGGTCCATTTCTAGATAATGCACTCAAAGGGCACTAAGCATAGAGTGTGAAAACTGAGTTTCCTTGAGAGCTGCTTGGAAGCCTGATGGTGTGTGAAGTTAGTGAGCCAAATGGAGTTGTTCTCCCACAAGAACCACTCGGCTGATCCTTCTTCAATATGCCCTTCACCAACATGCAGTGTTTCCTTGATTGAATTAGCTCTCACAACAATATTTGCTCCTAGAGCCTTTGCATTGAGGGCTATCTGAAAACGGCTGTGGCGCTGAAGTTGCTTGTGAATGTGGAGTTGGTGGCATGTGAACCCCACATGTGGAGCATTCGTTTGTGTGGGATGCTCAGCAAGTTTCATTTCAGTCCTAGGCACTCAAAGGGCACTAAGCATAGAGTGTGAAAACTGAGTTTCCTTGAGAGCTGCTTGGAAGCCTGATGGTGTGTGAAGTTAGTGAGCCAAATGGAGTTGTTCTCCCACAAGAACCACTCGGCTGATCCTTCTTCAATATGAACTTCACCAACATGCAGTGTTTCCTTGATTGAATTAGCTCTCACACCAATATTTGCGTCTGGAGCCTTTGCATTGAGGGCTATCTGAAAAACGGCTGTGGCGCTGAAGTTGCCTGAGAATGTGGAGTTGGTGGCATGTGAAACCCGCATGTGGAGCATTCGTTTGTGTGGGATGCTCTACCAGGTTCATTCCTAGATAATGCACTCAAAGGGCACTAAGCATAGAGTGTGAAAACTGAGTTTCCTTGAGAGCTGCTTGGAAGCCTGATGGTGTGTGAAGTTAGTGAGCCAAATGGAGTTGTTCTCCCACAAGAACCACTCGGCTGATCCTTCTTCAATATGCCCTTCACCAACATGCAGTGTTTCCTTGATTGAATTAGCTCTCACAACAATATTTGCGTCTAGAGCCTTTGCATTGAGGGCTATCTGAAAACAACTGTGGCGCTGAAGTTGCCTGAGAATGTGGAGTTGGTGGCATGTGAAACCCGCATGTGGAGCATTCTTTTGTGTGGGATGCTCTACCAGGTCCATTCCTAGATAATGCACTCAAAGGGCACTAAGCATAGAGTGTGAAAACTGAGTTTCCTTGAGAGCTGCTTGGAAGCCTGATGGTGTGTGAAGTTAGTGAGCCAAATGGAGTTGTTCTCCCACAAGAACCACTCGGCTGATCCTTCTTCAATATGCCCTTCACCAACATGCAGTGTTTCCTTGATTGAATTAGCTCTCACACCAATATTTGCGTCTAGAGCCTTTGCATTGAGGGCTATCTGAAAACGGCTGTGGCGCTGAATTTGCCTGTGAATGTGGAGTTGGTGGAATGTGAAACCCGCATGTGGAACATTCGTTTGTGTGGGATGCTCTACCAGGTTCATTCCTAGATAATGCCCTCAAAGGGCACTAAGCATAGAGTGTGAAAACTGAGTTTCCTTGAGAGCTGCTTGGAAGCCTGATGGTGTGTGAAGTTAGTGAGCCAAATGGAGTTGTTCTCCCACAAGAACCACTCGGCTGATCCTTCTTCAATATGCCCTTCACCAACATGCAGTGTTTCCTTGATTGAATTAGCTCTCACACCAATATTTGCGTCTAGAGCCTTTGCATTGAGGGCTATCTGGAAACGGCTGTGGCGCTGAAGTTGCCTGTGAATGTGGAGTTGGTGGCATGTGAAACCCGCATGTGGAGCATTCGTTTGTGTGGGATGCTCACCAAGCTTCATTTCAGTCCTAGGCACTCAAAGGGCACTAAGCATAGAGTGTGAAAACTGAGTTTCCTTGAGAGCTGCTTGGAAGCCTGATGGTGTGTGAAGTTAGTGAGCCAAATGGAGTTGTTCTCCCACAAGAACCACTCAGCTGATCCTTCTTCAATATGAACTTCACCAACATGCAGTGTTTCCTTGATTGAATTAGCTCTCACACCAATATTTGCGTCTAGAGCCTTTGCATTGAGGGCTATCTGAAAAACGGCTGTGGCGCTGAAGTTGCCTGAGAATGTGGAGTTGGTGGCATGTGAAACCCGCATGTGGAGCATTCGTTTGTGTGGGATGCTCTACCAGGTTCATTCCTAGATAATGCACTCAAAGGGCACTAAGCATAGAGTGTGAAAACTGAGTTTCCTTGAGAGCTGCTTGGAAGCCTGATGGTGTGTGAAGTTAGTGAGCCAAATGGAGTTGTTCTCCCACAAGAACCACTCGGCTGATCCTTCTTCAATATGCCCTTCACCAACATGCAGTGTTTCCTTGATTGAATTAGCTCTCACAACAATATTTGCGTCTAGAGCCTTTGCATTGAGGGCTATCTGAAAACAACTGTGGCGCTGAAGTTGCCTGAGAATGTGGAGTTGGTGGCATGTGAAACCCGCATGTGGAGCATTCTTTTGTGTGGGATGCTCTACCAGGTCCATTCCTAGATAATGCACTCAAAGGGCACTAAGCATAGAGTGTGAAAACTGAGTTTCCTTGAGAGCTGCTTGGAAGCCTGATGGTGTGTGAAGTTAGTGAGCCAAATGGAGTTGTTCTCCCACAAGAACCACTCGGCTGATCCTTCTTCAATATGCCCTTCACCAACATGCAGTGTTTCCTTGATTGAATTAGCTCTCACACCAATATTTGCGTCTAGAGCCTTTGCATTGAGGGCTATCTGAAAACGGCTGTGGCGCTGAATTTGCCTGTGAATGTGGAGTTGGTGGAATGTGAAACCCGCATGTGGAACATTCGTTTGTGTGGGATGCTCTACCAGGTTCATTCCTAGATAATGCCCTCAAAGGGCACTAAGCATAGAGTGTGAAAACTGAGTTTCCTTGAGAGCTGCTTGGAAGCCTGATGGTGTGTGAAGTTAGTGAGCCAAATGGAGTTGTTCTCCCACAAGAACCACTCGGCTGATCCTTCTTCAATATGCCCTTCACCAACATGCAGTGTTTCCTTGATTGAATTAGCTCTCACACCAATATTTGCGTCTAGAGCCTTTGCATTGAGGGCTATCTGGAAACGGCTGTGGCGCTGAAGTTGCCTGTGAATGTGGAGTTGGTGGCATGTGAAACCCGCATGTGGAGCATTCGTTTGTGTGGGATGCTCACCAAGCTTCATTTCAGTCCTAGGCACTCAAAGGGCACTAAGCATAGAGTGTGAAAACTGAGTTTCCTTGAGAGCTGCTTGGAAGCCTGATGGTGTGTGAAGTTAGTGAGCCAAATGGAGTTGTTCTCCCACAAGAACCACTCGGCTGATCCTTATTCAATATGCCCTTCACCAACATGCAGTGTTTCCTTGATTGAATTAGCTCTCACAACAATATTTGCATCTAGAGCCTTTACATTGAGGTCTATCTGAAAACGGCTGTGGCGCTGAAGTTGCCTGAGAATGTGGAGTTGGTGGCATGTGAAACCCGCAACTGGACCATTCTTTTGTCTTGGATGCACACCAAGCTTCATTTCATTCCTAGGCACTCAAAGGGCACTAAGCATAGAGTGTGAAAATTGAGTTTCCTTGAGAGCTGCTTGGAAGCCTGATGGTGTGTGAAGTTAGTGAGCCAAATTTAGTTGTTCTCCCACAAGAACCACTCGGCTGATCCTTCTTCAATATGCCCTTCACCAACATGCAGTGTTTCCTTGATTGAATTAGCTCTCACACCAATATTTGCGTCTGGAGCCTTTGCATTGAGGGCTATCTGAAAACGGCTGTGGCGCTGAATTTGCCTGTGAATGTGGAGTTGGTGGAATGTGAAACCCGCATGTGGAGCATTCGTTTGTGTGGGATGCTCTACCAGGTTCATTCCTAGATAATGCACTCAAAGGGCACTAAGCATAGAGTGTGAAAACTGAGTTTCCTTGAGAGCTGCTTGGAAGCCTGATGGTGTGTGAAGTTAGTGAGCCAAATGGAGTTGTTCTCCCACAAGAACCACTCGGCTGATCCTTCTTCAATATGACCTTCACCAACATGCAGTGTTTCCTTGATTGAATTATCTCTCACACCAATATTTGCGTCTGGAGCCTTTGCATTGAGGGCTATCTGAAAACGGCTGTGGCGCTGAATTTGCCTGTGAATGTGGAGTTGGTGGAATGTGAAACCCGCATGTGGAGCATTCGTTTGTGTGGGATGCTCTACCAGGTTCATTCCTAGATAATGCACTCAAAGGGCACTAAGCATAGAGTGTGAAAACTGAGTTTCCTTGAGAGCTGCTTGGAAGCCTGATGGTGTGTGAAGTTAGTGAGCCAAATGGAGTTGTTCTCCCACAAGAACCACTCAGCTGATCCTTCTTCATTATGCCCTTCACCAACATGCAGTGTTTCCTTGATTGAATTAGCTCTCACAACAATATTTGCTCCTAGAGCCTTTGCATTGAGGGCTATCTGAAAACGGCTGTGGCGCTGAAGTTGCCTGAAAATGTGGAGTTGGTGGCATGTGAAACCCGCATGTGGAGCATTCGTTTGTGTGGGATGCTCTACCAGCTTCATTTCAGTCCTAGGCACTCAAAGGGCACTAAGCATAGAGTGTGAAAACTGAGTTTCCTTGAGAGCTGCTTGGAAGCCTGATGGTGTGTGAAGTTAGTGAGCCAAATGGAGTTGTTCTCCCACAAGAACCACTCGGCTGATCCTTCTTCAATATGACCTTCACCAACATGCAGTGTTTCCTTGATTGAATTAGCTCTCACAACAATATTTGCGTCTAGAGCCTTTGCATTGAGGGCTATCTGAAAACGGCTGTGGCGCTGAAGTTGCCTGAGAATGTGGAGTTGGTGGCATGTGAAAGCCGCATGTGGAGCATTCGTTTGTGTGGGATGCTCACCAAGCTTCATTTCAGTCCTAGGCACTCAAAGGGCACCAAGCATAGAGTGTGAAAACTGAGTTTCCTTGAGAGCTGCTTGGAAGCCTGATGGTGTGTGAAGTTAGTGAGCCAAATTTAGTTGTTCTCCCACAAGAACCACTCGGCTGATCCTTCTTCAATATGCCCTTCACCAACATGCAGTGTTTCCTTGATTGAATTAGCTCTCACACCAATATTTGCGTCTGGAGCCTTTGCATTGAGGGCTATCTGAAAACGGCTGTGGCTCTGAATTTGCCTGTGAATGTGGAGTTGGTCTCATGTGAAACCCGCATGTGGAGCATTCGTTTGTGTGGGATGCTCTACCAGGTCCATTCCTAGATAATGCACTCAAAGGGCACTAAGCATAGAGTGTGAAAACTGAGTTTCCTTGAGAGCTGCTTGGAAGCCTGATGGTGTGTGAAGTTAGTGAGCCAAATGGAGTTGTTCTCCCACAAGAACCACTCGGCTGATCCTTCTTCAATATGCCCTTCACCAACATGCAGTGTTTCCTTGATTGAATTAGCTCTCACACCAATATTTGCGTCTAGAGCCTTTGCATTGAGGGCTATCTGAAAACAGCTGTGGCGCTGAAGTTGAATGAGAATGTGGAGTTGGTGGCATGTGAAACCCGCATGTGGAGCATTCGTTTGTGTGGGATGCTCACCAAGCTTCATTTCAGTCCTAGGCACTCACAGGGCACTAAGCATAGAGTGTGAAAACTGAGTTTCCTTGAGAGCTGCTTGGAAGCCTGATGGTGTGTGAAGTTAGTGAGCCAAATGGAGTTGTTCTCCCACAAGAACCACTTGGCTGATCCTTCTTCAATATGCCCTTCACCAACATGCAGTGTTTCCTTGATTGAATTAGCTCTCACACCAATATTTGCGTCTAGAGCCTTTACATTGAGGGCTATCTGAAAACGGCTGTGGCGCTGAAGTTGCCTGAGAATGTGGAGTTGGTGGCATGTGAAACCCGCATGTGGAGCATTCGTTTGTGTGGGATGCTCTACCAGGTCCATTCCTAGATAATGCACTCAAAGGGCACTAAGCATAGAGTGTGAAAACTGAGTTTCCTTGAGAGCTGCTTGGAAGCCTGATGGTGTGTGAAGTTAGTGAGCCAAATGGAGTTGTTCTCCCACAAGAACCACTTGGCTGATCCTTCTTCAATATGCCCTTCACCAACATGCAGTGTTTCCTTGATTGAATTAGCTCTCACACCAATATTTGCGTCTGGAGCCTTTGCATTGAGGGCTATCTGAAAACGGCTGTGGCGCTGAAGTTGCCTGTGAATCTGGAGTTGGTGGCATGTGAAAGCCGCATGTGGAGCATTCGTTTGTGTGGGATGCTCTACTCTGCTCATTCCTAGATAATGCACTCAAAGGGCACTAAGCGTAGAGTGTGAAAACTGAGTTTCCTTGAGAGCTGCTTGGAAGCCTGATGGTGTGTGAAGTTAGTGAGCCAAATGGAGTTGTTCTCCCACAAGAACCACTCGGCTGATCCTTCTTCAATATGCCCTTCACCAACATGCAGTGTTTCCTTGATTGAATTAGCTCTCACAACAATATTTGCTTCTAGAGCCTTTGCATTGAGGGCTATCTGAAAACGGCTGTGGCGCTGAAGTTGCCTGAGAATGTGGAGTTGGTGGCATGTGAAACCCGCATGTGGAGCATTCGTTTGTGTGGGATGCTCTACCAGGTCCATTCCTAGATAATGCACTCAAAGGGCACTAAGCATAGAGTGTGAAAACTGAGTTTCCTTGAGAGCTGCTTGGAAGCCTGATGGTGTGTGAAGTTAGTGAGCCAAATGGAGTTGTTCTCCCACAAGAACCACTAGGCTGATCCTTCTTCAATATGCCCTTCACCAACATGCAGTGTTTCCTTGATTGAATTAGCTTTCACAACAATATTTGCGTCTAGAGCCTTTACATTGAGGGCTATCTGAAAACGGCTGTTGCGCTGAAGTTGCCTGAGAATGTGGAGTTGGTGGCATGTGAAACCCGCATGTGGAGCAATCGTTTGTGTGGGATGCTCACCAAGCTTCATTTCAGTCCTAGGCACTCAAAGGGCAATAAGCATAGAGTGTGAAAACTGAGTTTCCTTGAGAGCTGCTTGGAAGCCTGATGGTGTGTGAAGTTAGTGAGCCAAATGGAGTTGTTCTCCCACAAGAACCACTCGGCTGATCCTTTTCAATATGCCCTTCACCAACATGCAGTGTTTCCTTGATTGAATTAGCTCTCACACCAATATTTGCGTCTGGAGCCTTTGCATTGAGGGCTATCTGAAAACGGCTGTGGCTCTGAATTTGCCTGTGAATGTGGAGTTGGTGGCATGTGAAACCCGCTTGTGGAGCATTCGTTTGTGTGGGATGCTCTACCAGGTCCATTCCTAGATAATGCACTCAAAGGGCACTAAGCATAGAGTGTGAAAACTGAGTTTCCTTGAGAGCTGGTTGGAAGCCTGATGGTGTGTGAAGTTAGTGAGCCAAATGGAGTTGTTCTCCCACAAGAACCACTCGGCTGATCCTTCTTCAATATGCCCTTCACCAACATGCAGTGTTTCCTTGATTGAATTAGCTCTCACACCAATATTTGCGTCTGGAGCCTTTGCATTGAGGGCTATCTGAAAACGGCTGTGGCGCTGAAGTTGCCTGTGAATCTGGAGTTGGTGGCATGTGAAAGCCGCATGTGGAGCATTCGTTTGTGTGGGATGCTCTACTCTGCTCATTCCTAGATAATGCACTCAAAGGGCACTAAGCGTAGAGTGTGAAAACTGAGTTTCCTTGAGAGCTGCTTGGAACCCTGATGGTGTGTGAAGTTAGTGAGCCAAATGGAGTTGTTCTCCCACAAGAACCACTCGGCTGATCCTTCTTCAATATGCCCTTCACCAACATGCAGTGTTTCCTTGATTGAATTAGCTCTCACAACAATATTTGCTCCTAGAGCCTTTGCATTGAGGGCTATCTGAAAACGGCTGTGGCGCTGAAGTTGCCTGAGAATGTGGAGTTGGTGGCATGTGAAAGACGCATGTGGAGCATTCGTTTGTGTGGGATGCTCTACCAGGTCCATTCCTAGATAATGCACTCAAAGGGCACTAAGCATAGAGTGTGAAAACTGAGTTTCCTTGAGAGCTGCTTGGAAGCCTGATGGTGTGTGAAATTAGTGAGCCAAATGGAGTTGTTCTCCCAGAAGAACCACTCGGCTGATCCTTCTTCAATATGCCCTTCACCAACATGCAGTATTTCCTTGATTGAATTAGCTTTCACACCAATATTTGCGTCTAGAGCCTTTACATTGAGGGCTATCTGAAAACGGCTGTGGCGCTGAAGTTGCCTGAGAATGTGGAGTTGGTGGCATGTGAAACCCGCATGTGGAGCAATCGTTTTTGTGGGATGCTCACCAAGCTTCATTTCAGTCCTAGGCACTCAAAGGGCACCAAGCATAGAGTGTGAAAACTGAGATTCCTTGAGAGCTGCTTGGAAGCCTGATGGTGTGTGAAGTTAGTGAGCCAAATGGAGTTGTTCTCCCACAAGAACCACTCGGCTGATCCTTCTTCAATATGCCCTTCACCAACATGCAGTGTTTCCTTGATTGAATTAGCTCTCACACCAATATTTGCGTCTGGAGCCTTTGCATTGAGGGCTATCTGAAAACGGCTGTGGCTCTGAATTTGCCTGTGAATGTGGAGTTGGTGGCATGTGAAACCCGCATGTGGAGCATTCGTTTGTGTGGGATGCTCTACCAGGTCCATTCCTAGATAATGCACTCAAAGGGCACTAAGCATAGAGTGTGAAAACTGAGTTTCCTTGAGAGCTGCTTGGAAGCCTGATGGTGTGTGAAGTTAGTGAGCCAAATGGAGTTGTTCTCCCACAAGAACCACTCGGCTGATCCTTCTTCAATATGCCTTTCACCAACATGCAGTGTTTCCTTGATTGAATTAGCTCTCACACCAATATTTGCGTCTAGAGCCTTTGTATTGAGGGCTATCTGAAAACGGCTGTGGCGCTGAAGTTGCCTGAGAATGTGGAGTTGGTGGCATGTGAAACCCGCATGTGGAGCATTCGTTTGTGTGGGATGCTCACCAAGCTTCATTTCAGCAATAGGCACTCAAAGGGCACCAAGCATAGAGTGTGAAAACTGGGTTTCCTTGAGAGCTGCTTGGAAGCCTGATGGTGTGTGAAGTTAGTGAGCCAAATGGAGTTGTTCTCCCACAAGAACCACTCGGCTGATCCTTCTTCAATATGCCCTTCACCAACATGCATTGTTTCCTTGATTGAATTAGCTCTCACACCAATATTTCCATCTGGAGCCTTTGCATTGAGGGCTATCTGAAAACGGCTGTGGCGCTGAAGTTGCCTGAGAATGTGGAGTTGGTGGCATGTGAAAGCCGCATGTGGAGCATTCGTTTGTGTGGGATGCTCTACTAGGCTCATTCCTAGATAATGCACTCAAAGGGCACTAAGCATAGAGTGTGAAAACTGAGTTTCCTTGAGAGCTGCTTGGAACCCTGATGGTGTGTGAAGTTAGTGAGCCAAATGGAGTTGTTCTCCCACAAGAACCACTCGGCTGATCCTTCTTCAATATGCCCTTCACCAACATGCAGTGTTTCCTTCATTGAATTAGCTCTCACAACAATATTTGCGTCTAGAGCCTTTGCATTGAGGGCTATCTGAAAACAACTATGGCGCTGAAGTTGCCTGAGAATGTGGAGTTGGTGGCATGTGAAACCCGCATGTGGAGCATTCGTTTGTGTGGGATGCTCTACCAGGTCCATTCCTAGATAATGCACTCAAAGGGCACTAAGCATAGAGTGTGAAAACTGAGTTTCCTTGAGAGCTGCTTGGAAGCCTGATGGTGTGTGAAGTTAGTGAGCCAAATGGAGTTGTTCTCATACAAGAACCACTCCGCTGATCCTTCTTCAATATGCCCTTCACCAACATGCAGTGTTTCCTTGATTGAATTATCTCTCACACCAATATTTGCGTCTGGAGCCTTTGCATTGAGGGCTATCTGAAAACGGCTGTGGCGCTGAAGGTGCTTGTGAATGTGGAGTTGGTGGCATGTGAACCCCACATGAGGAGCATTCGTTTGTGTGGGATGCTCACCAAGCTTCATTTCAGTCCTAGGCACTCAAAGGGCACTAAGCATAGAGTGTGAAAACTGAGTTTCCTTGAGAGCTGCTTGGAACCCTGATGGTGTGTGAAGTTAGTGAGCCAAATGGAGTTGTTCTCCCACAAGAACCACTCGGCTGATCCTTCTTCAATATGCCCTTCACCAACATGCAGTGTTTCCTTGATTGAATTAGCTCTCACACCAATATTTGCGTCTAGAGCCTTTGCATTGAGGGCTATCTGAGAACGACTGTGGGGCTGAAGTTGCCTGAGAATAAGGAGTTGGTGGCATGTGAAACCCGCATGTGGAGCATTCGTTTGTGTGGGATGCTCACCAAGCTTCATTTCAGTCCTAGGCACTCAAAGGGCACCAACCATAGAGTGTGAAAACTGAGTTTCCTTGAGAGCTGCTTGGAAACCTGATGGTGTGTGAAGTTAGTGAGCCAAATGGAGTTGTTCTCCCACAAGAACCACTCGGCTGATCCTTCTTCAATATGCCCTTCACCAACATGCAGTGTTTCCTTGATTGAATTAGCTCTCACACCAATATTTGCGTCTAGAGCCTTTGCATTGAGGGCTATCTGAAAACGGCTGTGGCGCTGAAGTTGCCTGAGAATGTGGAGTTGGTGGCATGTGAAAGCCGCATGTGGAGCATTCGTTTGTGTGGGATGCTCACCAAGCTTCATTTCAGTCCTAGGCACTCAAAGGGCACCAAGCATAGAGTGTGAAAACTGAGTTTCCTTGAGAGCTGCTTGGAAGCCTGATGGTGTGTGAAGTTAGTGAGCCAAATGGAGTTGTTCTCCCACAAGAACCACTCGGCTGATCCTTCTTCAATATGCCCTTCACCAACATGCAGTGTTTCCTTGATTGAATTAGCTCTCACACCAATATTTGCGTCTGGAGCCTTTGCATTGAGGGCTATCTGAAAACGGCTGTGGCTCTGAATTTGCCTGTGAATGTGCAGTTGGTCTCATGTGAAACCCGCATGTGGAGCATTCGTTTGTGTGGGATGCTCACCAAGCTTCATTTCAGCCCTAGGCACTCCAAGGGCACCAAGCATAGAGTGTGAAAACTGAGTTTCCTTGAGAGCTGCTTGGAAGCCTGATGGTGTGTGAAGTTAGTGAGCCAAATGGAGTTGTTCTCCCACAAGAACCACTCGGCTGATCCTTCTTCAATATGCCCTTCACCAACATGCAGTGTTTCCTTGATTGAATTAGCTCTCACAACAATATTTGCTCCTAGAGCCTTTGCATTGAGGGCTATCTGAAAACGGCTGTGGCGCTGAAGTTGCCTGAGAATGTTTAGTTGGTGGCATGTGAAAGCCGCATGTGGAGCATTCGTTTGTGTGGGATGCTCTACCAGGTCCATTCTTAGATAATGCACTCAAAGGGCACTAAGCATAGAGTGTGAAAACTGAGTTTCCTTGAGAGCTGCTTGGAAGCCTGATGGTGTGTGAAGTTAGTGAGCCAAATGGAGTTGTTCTCCCACAAAAACCACTCGGCTGATCCTTCTTCAATATGCCCTTCACCAACATGCAGTGTTTCCTTGATTGAATTAGCTTTCACAACAATATTTGCTCCTAGAGCCTTTACATTGAGGGCTATCTGAAAACGGCTGTGGCGCTGAAGTTGCCAGTGAATGTGGAGTTGGTGGCATGTGAAACCCGCATGTGGAGCAATCGTTTCTGTGGGATGCTCACCAAGCTTCATTTCAGTCCTAGGCTCTCAAAGGGCACTAAGCATAGAGTGTGAAAACTGAGTTTCCTTGAGAGCTGCTTGGAAGCCTGATGGTGTGTGAAGTTAGTGAGCCAAATGGAGTTGTTCTCCCACAAGAACCACTCGGCTGATCCTTCTTCAATATGCCCTTCACCAACATGCAGTGTTTCCTTGATTGAATTAGCTCTCACACCAATATTTGCGTCTGGAGCCTTTGCATTGAGGGCTATCTGAAAACGGCTGTTGCGCTGAAGTTGCCTGAGAATGTGGAGTTGTTGGCATGTGAAACCCTCATGTGGAGCATTCGTTTGTGTGGGATGCTCACCAAGCTTCATTTCAGTCCTAGGCACTCAAAGGGCACTAAGCATAGAGTGTGAAAACTGAGTTTCCTTGAGAGCTGCTTGGAAGCCTGATGGTGTGTGAAGTTAGTGAGCCAAATGGAGTTGTTCTCCCACAAGAACCACTCGGCTGATCCTTCTTCAATATGCCCTTCACCAACATGCAGTGTTTCCTTGATTGAATAAGCTCTCACAACAATATTTGCATCTAGAGCCTTTACATTGAGGGCTATCTGAAAACGGCTGTGGCGCTGAAGTTGCCTGAGAATGTGGAGTTGGTGGCATGTGAAACCCGCATGTGGAGCATTCGTTTGTATGGGGTGCTCTACCAAGTTTCATTTCAGCCCTAGGCACTCAAAGGGCACCAAGCATAGAGTGTGAAAACTGAGTTTCCTTGAGAGCTGCTTGGAAGCCTGATGGTGTGTGAAGTTAGTGAGCCAAATGGAGTTGTTCTCCCACAAGAACCACTCGGCTGATCCTTCTTCAATATGCCCTTCACCAACATGCAGTGTTTCCTTGATTGAATTAGCTCTCACACCAATATTTGCGTCTAGAGCCTTTGCATTGAGGGCTATCTGAAAACGGCTGTGGCGCTGAAGTTGCTTGTGAATGTGGAGTTGGTGGCATGCGAACCCCACATGTGGAGCATTCGTTTGTGTGGGATGCTCAGCAAGTTTCATTTCAGTCCTAGGCACTCAAAGTGCACTAAGCATAGAGTGTGAAAACTGAGTTTCCTTGAGAGCTGCTTGGAAGCCTGATGGTGTGTGAAGTTAGTGAGCCAAATGGAGTTGTTCTCCCACAAGAACCACTCGGCTGATCCTTCTTCAATATGCCCTTCACCAACATGCAGTGTTTCCTTGATTGAATTAGCTCTCACACCAATATTTGCGTCTAGAGCCTTTGCATTGAGGGCTATCTGAGAACGGCTGTGGCGCTGAAGTTGCCTGAGAATAAGGAGTTGGTGGAATGTGAAACCCGCAAGTGGAGCATTCGTTTGTGTGGGATGCTCACCAAGCTTCAATTCAGTCCTAGGCACTCAAAGGGCACTAAGCATAGAGTGTGAAAACTGAGTTTCCTTGAGAGCTGCTTGGAAACCTGATGGTGTGTGAAGTTAGTGAGCCAAATGGAGTTGTTCTCCCACAAGAACCACTCGGCTGATCCTTCTTCAATATGCCCTTCACCAACATGCAGTGTTTCCTTGATTGAATTAGCTCTCACACCAATATTTGCGTCTGGAGCCTTTGCATTGAGGGCTATCTGAAAACGGCTGTGGCGCTGAAGTTGCCTGAGAATGTGGAGTTGGCGGCATGTGAAACCCGCATGTGGAGCATTCGTTTGTGTGGGATGCTCCACCAGGTTCATTCCTAGATAATGCACTCAAAGGGCACTAAGCATAGAGTGTGAAAACTGAGTTTCCTTGAGAGCTGCTTGGAAGCCTGATGGTGTGTGAAGTTAGTGAGCCAAATGGAGTTGTTCTCCCACAAGAACCACTCGGCTGATCCTTCTTCAATATGCCCTTCACCAACATGCAGTGTTTCCTTGATTGAATTAGCTCTCACACCAATATTTGCGTCTAGAGCCTTTGCATTGAGGGCTATCTGAAAACGGCTGTGGCGCTGAAGTTGCCTGTGAATGTGGAGTTGGTGGCATGTGAAACCCGCATGTGGAGCATTGGTTTGTGTGGGATGCTCTACCAGGTTCATTCCTAGATAATGCACTCAAAGGGCACTAAGCATAGAGTGTGCAAACTGAGTTTCCTTGAGAGCTGCTTGGAAGCCTGATGGTGTGTGAAGTTAGTGAGCCAAATGGAGTTGTTCTCCCACAAGAACCACTCGGCTGATCCTTCTTCAATATGCCCTTCACCAACATGCAGTGTTTCCTTGATTGAATTAGCTCTCACACCAATATTTGCGTCTAGAGCCTTTGCATTGAGGGCTATCTGAAAACGGCTGTGGCGCTGAAGGTGCTTGTGAATGTGGAGTTGGTGGCATGTGAACCCCACATGAGGAGCATTCGTTTGTGTGGGATGCTCACCAAGCTTCATTTCAGTCCTAGGCACTCAAAGGGCACTAAGCATAGAGTGTGAAAACTGAGTTTCTTTGAGAGCTGCTTGGAAGCCTGATGGTGTGTGAAGTTAGTGAGCCAAATGGAGTTGTTCTCCCACAAGAACCACTCGGCTGATCCTTCTTCAATATGCCCTTCACCAACATGCAGTGTTTCCTTGATTGAATTAGCTCTCACACCAATATTTGCATCTAGAGCCTTTGCATTGAGGGCTATCTGAAAACGGCTTTGGCGCTGAAGTTGCCTGTGAATGTGGAGTTGGTGGCATGTGAAACCCGCATGTGGAGCATTCGTTTGTGTGGGATGCTCTACCAGGTTCATTCCTAGATAATGCACTCAAAGGGCACTAAGCATAGAGTGTGAAAACTGAGTTTCCTTGAGAGTTGCTTGGAAGCCTGATGGTGTGTGAAGTTAGTGAGCCAAATGGAGTTGTTCTCCCACAAGAACCACTCGGCTGATCCTTCTTCAATATGCCCTTCACCAACATGCAGTGTTTCCTTGATTGAATTAGCTCTCACACCAATATTTGCGTCTAGAGCCTTTGCATTCAGGGCTATCTGAAAACGGCTGTGGCGCTGAAGTTGCCTGAGAATGTGGAGTTGGTGGCATGTGAAACCCGCATGTGGAGCATTCGTTTGTGTGGGATGCTCACCAAGCTTCTTTTCAGTCCTAGGCACTCAAAGGGCACTAAGCATAGAGTGTGAAAACTGAGTTTCCTTGAGAGCTGCTTGGAACCCTGATGGTGTGTGAAGTTAGTGAGCCAAATGGAGTTGTTCTGCCACAAGAACCACTCCGCTGATCCTTCTTCAATATGCCCTTCACCAACATGCAGTGTTTCCTTGATTGAATTTGCTCTCACACCAATATTTGCGTCTAGAGCCTTTGCATTGAGGGCTATCTGAAAACGGCTGTGGCGCTGAAGTTGCCTGAGAATGTGGAGTTGGTGGCATGTGAAACCCGCATGTGGAGCATTCGTTTGTGTGGGATGCTCTACCAGGTTCATTCCTAGATAATGCACTCAAAGGGCACTAAGCATAGAGTGTGAAAACTGTGTTTCCTTGAGAGTTGCTTGGAAGCCTGATGGTGTGTGAAGTTAGTGAGCCAAATGGAGTTGTTCTCCCACAAGAACCACTCGGCTGATCCTTCTTCAATATGCCCTTCACCAACATGCAGTGTTTCCTTGATTGAATTAGCTCTCACACCAATATTTACATCTAGAGCCTTTCAATTGAGGGCTATCTGAAAATGGCTTTGGCGCTGAAGTTGCCTGTGAATGTGGAGTTGGTGGCATGTGAAAGCCGCATGTGGAGCATTCGTTTGTGTGGGATGCTCTACCAGGTCCATTCCTAGAAAATGCACTCAAAGGGCACTAAGCATAGAGTGTGAAAACTGAGTTTCCTTGAGAGCTGCTTGGAAGCCTGATGGTGTGTGAAGTTAGTGAGCCAAATGGAGTTGTTCTCCCACAGGAACCACTCGGCTGATCCTTCTTCAATATGCCCTTCACCAACATGCAGTGTTTCCTTGATTGAATTAGCTCTCACAACACTATTTGCGTCTAGAGCCTTTGCATTGAGGGCTATCTGAAAACGGCTGTGGCGCTGAAGTTGCCTGTGAATGTGGAGTTGGTGGCATGTGAAACCCGCATGTGGAGCATTCGTTTGTGTGGGATGCTCTACCAAGTTCATTCCTAGATAATGCACTCTAAGGGCACTAAGCATAGAGTGTGAAAACTGAGTTTCCTTGAGAGCTGCTTGGAAGCCTGATGGTGTGTGAAGTTAGTGAGCCAAATGGAGTTGTTCTCCCACAAGAACCACTCAGCTGATCCTTCTTCAATATGCCCTTCACCAACATGCAGTGTTTCCTTGATTGAATTAGCTCTCACACCAATATTTGCTCCTAGAGCCTTTGCATTGAGGGCTATCTGAAAACGGCTGTGGCACTGAAGTGGCCTGTGAATGTGGAGTTGGTAGCATATGAAACCCACATGTGGAGCATTCGTTTGTGTGGGATGCTCTACCAGGTTCATTCCTAGATAATGCACTCAAAGGGCACTAAGCATAGAGTGTGAAAACTGAGTTTCCTTGAGAGCTGCTTGGAAGCCTGATGGTGTGTGAAGTTAGTGAGCCAAATGGCGTTTTTCTCCCACAAGAACCACTCGGCTGATCCTTCTTCAACATGCCCTTCACCAACATGCAGTGTTTCCTTGATTGAATTAGCTCTCACACCAATATTTGCATCTAGAGCCTTTCAATTGAGGGCAATCTGAAAATGGCTGTGGCGCTGAAGTTGCCTGTGAATGTGGAGTTGGTGGCATGTGAAACCCGCATGTGGAGCATTCGTTTGTGTGGGATGCTCTACCAGATTCATTCCTAGATAATGCACTCAAAGGGCACTAAGCATAGAGTGTGAAAACTGAGTTTCCTTGAGAGCTGCTTGGAAGCCTGATGGTGTGTGAAGTTAGTGAGCCAAATGGAGTTGTTCTGCCACAAGAACCACTCGGCTGATCCTTCTTCAATATGCCCTTCACCAACATGCAGTGTTTCCTTGATTGAATTAGCTCTCACACCAATATTTGCATATAGAGCCTTTGCATTGAGGGCTATCTGAAAACGGCTGTGGCACTGAAGTGGCCTGTGAATGTGGAGTTGGTGGCATGTGAAAGCCGCATGTGGAGCATTCTTTTGTTTTTTGTTTTTTGTTTTTTTTAATTTTATTTTAAATTCATTAATTACATTGTATTATGTGACACAGTTTCATAGGTACTGGGATTCTCCCCACTCCTCCCCAAACCCTCCCACCATGGTGGATTCCTCCACCTTGTTGCATAACCACAGTTCAAGTTCAGTTGAGATTCCCCCATTGCAAGCATATACCAAACATAGAGTCCAGCATCTTATTGTCTAGTCAAGTTCAACGGCTTCTTAGGTATACCCTCTCTGGTCTGAAGACAGAGCCAGCAGAGTATCATCCCGATCAATTAAAAGCTCCAACATACCATCAGCAAAAATTTACATCATTATGGAATTAATTGACATAGTAATGAGTAACCAATATGGTAAAAGTAAATGCGATTTCTTATCCAACTTCTGTGACCACCTCATTGACATTTCAATTTTGGTTTATACACAACATATAACATTCATAACATAACTTGTTATACATAACATCATATCAAATTAAGGCAAACATGTGGTATTTAACCTTTTGGGATTGGCTCATTTCCCTTAGCATGATGGTTTCCAGTTTGGCCCATTTGGCCACAAAGAACTGCATTTTGTTTTTTTTAATTGCTGAGTAGTATTCCATGGAGTAGATGAACCATAGCTTTCTTATCCAATCCTCTGTTGATGGGCGTTTTGGCTGCTTCCATGTTTTTGCAATTACTGATTGTGCTGCTATGAACATAGGAGTGCATGTTGGTTTCTCTTAAAACAATTGTTCTGGATATATTCCTAGGAGTGCTATTGCTGGGTCATACGGTATGTTGTATTTGAGTTGTTTGAATGTTCTCCATACTGATTTCCATAGAGGCTGTACCAGCCTGCAGCCCCACCAGCAGTGGAGTAGGGTTCCCTTTTCCCCGCAACCTCGCCAACAAGTGTTGTTGGTGCTTTTATTCATGTGGGCCAGTCTTACTGGCGTTAGGTGGTACCTCATTGATGTTTTAATTTGGATTTCCCTTATTGCCAGGGAACTTGAGCATTTTTTCATATGTTTATTTGCCATTTGGGTTTGTTCCTTTGTGAAGTGTTTGCCCATTTCCCGTGCCCATTTCTTGAGTGGCTTGTTTGTTTTGACATTTTGGTTGTTTTGTAGCTCTTTGTATATTCTGGAGATCAGCCCTTTATCACCAAGTCGTGCGCGAAGATCTTCTCCCATTCTGTGGGTTGCCTTTTTACTTTGTTGATTGTTTCTCTAGCTGTACAGAAGCTTCTTAGTTTGATGAGGTCCCACTTGTTTATTTTGGTCTTGATTTCTACTGCATTTGGAGTCTTTTTTAGGAAGTGAGGGCCTACCCCTAAGTGTTCCAGTGTGTTTCCAACATTTTCTTCCAAAAGTTTGAAGGTTTCTGGATGTAGGTTTAAATCTTTTATCCATTTGGATTTGATCTTAGTATATGGTGAGAGATGTGGGTCTATCTTTTTGTTTCTGCAGGCTATCAACCAGTTGTCCCAACAGCATTTATTGAACAGACCTTCCCATTTGCCTGGGTTGTCGTTTGTCTTTTTGTCAAAGATTATTTGGCTGTATTTGTGTGGGTTCCCATCTGGTGTTTCTATTCTGCTCCATTGATCTTCTTCTCTATTTTTTTGCCAGTACCAGGCTGTTTTGATAACCACTGCCCTATAGTATGTCCAGAGGTCTGGGACTGTGATTCCCCCTGCTAACTTCCTGTTCTTGAGAATGGTTCTAGCTATTCGTGGTTTTTTGTGTTTCCAGATGAACCTTTGAATCATTGTTTCCAGATCTGTGAAGAATGTTTTGGGCAATTTGATTGGGATTGCGTTGAATGTATATATTGCCTTTGGCAGTATAGACATTTTAATGATATTGATTTTACCTATCCAGGAGCATGGGATGTTACTCCATCTTTCTAGATCTTGTTCAATTTCTTTTTTAAGTAGTTTGTAGTTTTCCTCAAATAGGTCTCCAACATTTTTGGTTAGGTTAATTCCCAGATACTTCATGCTTTCCTTTGTTACTTTGAATGGTATCTTGCTGGTTAGATCTTTTTCCAACTTGGGGCTGTTAGCATACACTATGGCTGTTGATTTTTGTTCATTAATTTTGTACCCTGCCACTCTACCGAACTCTCGTATAAGTTCTAGTAGTCTCTGTGTTGAGCCTCTTGGCTCTTCCATATAAAGAATCATGTCATCTGCATATAGTGAAAGCTTGACTTCTTCATTTCCCATTTGGATTCCTTTGATTTCTTTTTCTTGTCTTATGGCCTCAGCGAGTACCTCTAGAACTATGTTGAATAGCAGCGGAGAAAGCGGACATCCCTGTCTTGTTCCAGATTTCAGTGGGAAGGGTTCCAGTTTTTCTCCATTCAGTATGATGCTGGCATTGGGTTTTGCATATATTGCTTTGATTATGTTGTGGATTTTTCCATCTATGCCTACCTTGGTTAGGGTCTTTAGCAGGAAGTTGTGCTGGATTTTGTCGAAAGCTTTTTCTGCATCTATTGATACTATCATGTGATTCTTGTTTTTCAGTTTTTGGATGTGGTGTATCACATTTATGGATTTGCGAATGTTGAACCATCCCTGCATTCCAGGGATGAATCCTACTTGATCTGGATGAATGATCTGTCTGATGTGTTTTTGAATTCTGTTGGCTAGGATTTTGTTGAGAATCTTAGCATCAATGTTCATCAAAGAGATAGGTCTGTAGTTTTCCTTCTCTGTAGGATCTCTGCCCGGTTTTGGGATTAAGGTAATGTTGGCTTCATAGAATGAGTTTGGAAGGGTTGCTTCCTTTTCTATTGTTTTGAAGAGATTGTAGAGGATTGGAGTTAGTTCTGTTCGGAATGTTTTGTAGAATTCTGGAGTGAAGCCGTCTGGGCCTGGGCTTTTCTTTGTTGGGAGGTCTTTAATCACTGATTCAATCTCTGCTTCAGTTATGGGTTTGTTCAGGTTGATTGTTGCCTCTGGGCTAAGTTTTGGCAGGTTGTGTGAGTCTAAGAACTTTTCCATTTCTTGGTGGTCTTCTGATTTGTTGGAGTACAGTGCTTTGTAGTAATTTCTGATTATGTTCTTAATGGTTGTAATGTCTGTTGTTATGTTGCCTTTTTCATCTTTGATGCTGTTAATTCTTGCTTTCTCTTGTTTTTTCTTTGTCAGTCGGGCCAGTGGGGTGTCTATTTTGTTTATCTTTTCAAAAAACCAGCTTTTTGATTTGTTGATTTTGTGTATGGTTTTTTTTATTTCTATCTGGTTGATTTCCTCCCTTGTTTTGATGATTTCTTGTTTCCTGTTGTGTGTGGGGCTCATCTGCTGCTGCTTTTCCAATTCCTGGAGGTGTATGGTTAGTTCCTGTATTTGGCGCCTCTCTTGGGCCTTGACATGAGCTCCAATTGCGATGAGTTTACCCCGTAGCACTGCTTTGGCAGTGTCCCACAAGTTTTGGAATGTTGTATCAGAGTTTTCATTGGTTTCCATAAATTTTTTGATCTCATCTTTAATTTCTTCCCTGACCCATTGTTCGTTCAATAGCATATTGTTCAACCTCCAAGAGTTTCTATATTTCCTTGGGCATTTTGAATTGCTGATTTCCAGTTTCATTCCCTGGTGGTCTGAGAGGGTACATGGTATGATTCCTATCTTTTTGAAGTTATTTAGATTTGCTTTGTGTCCTATCATGTGGTCGATCCTGGAGAAGGTGCCATGTACTGCTGAAAAAAATGCATAATCTGTGGTCTTAGGATAAAAAATTCTATAAATGTCTACCAAGTCCAGGTGTTCTAATGTTTGTACGAGCTCTGTTGTTTCTTTGTTGAGTTTTTGTTTTGTTGATCTGTCTATAGTTGTTAGCGGGGTGTTAAGATCGCCCACTATTATTGTGTGTGTATCTATGTCTCCCCTTAAGTCTGTAAGTAGTTGCTTCACGAAGCTAGGCGCATTGGAATTAGGTGCATATATGTTCACGATTGTAATTACTTCTTGATGGATCAGTCCCTTCACCAATATATAATGTCCTTCTCTGTCCTTTTTGATGTCTGTCAGCTTGAAGTCTAGGTCATCTGAGATTAGAACAGCTACGCCAGCCTTTTTTTCTCGTCCATTGGCATGAAATGTCTTTTTCCATCCTTTCACTTTAAATTTCTTACAGGATTTTCTGGTTAGATGTGTCTCTTGTAGGCAACATATAGTTGGGTGCTGTTTGATGATCCATTCCGTTAATCTATGCCTTTTGATTGGTGAGTTTAAGCCATTTGTGTTTAGAGATAATATTGAGAGGAATTGGTTTTGGGCTGCCATGAGTGTAAGTGTGCAAGTGTGTATTTGCGACTATTAGAGTTTTTGATTGGTTGACTTTTCTTGTATGGATTTTAGTGGGGAGGTCTTCCCATTTGCCATCTTTGAGTTTGGTTTGTATTTTTTCTTTCTGGGTTTAGCACCTTCCTGAGGAGATTTTCCAGAGCTGGTTTCGTGTTGATGTATTCTTCAAGTTTCTCTTTACTGTTGAAGTATTTGATTTCATTCTCAAATATAAATGAGAGCTTTGCTGGGTACATTATTCTTGGTTGGCAGTTGTTTTGTTTCAGGATTTGATAGGTTTTACCCCATTCTCTCCTTGCTTGGAGCGTTTCTTCTGATAGGTCGGCTGTGATCCTGATTTCCCTTCCCCTGAAAGTAATCTTATCCTTTTTTCTTACTTGTCTTAGAATGGTTTCCTTGTATTCACTTGAAGGTAGCTTGAGGACCACATGTCTGGGAGACGATTTGTTTGGGTCGTATCTACTGGGGGTTCTTTGTCCTTCCTGGATTTGTGCTAGATTTATATTTCCAGTATTCTGGAAGTTCTCCTGTATTATCTCATTGAGCACTCGTTGCAAGCCTGTCTCCTTTTCCACTCCTTCGGGAAGGCCTATTATTCTAATATTTGATTTTTTGAGGTTGTCTTTCATTTCCTGTATGGACCTATTGGCTTTCTCTAGATTTGTCTCCAACTGTTTGATGAGCTGCTGCCTTTCATTCTGATTGTCTTCCAATTCTGATATTCTGTCTTCTGCTGTGTTCATTCTGTTGGTTAGGCTTTCAATTTTGTTCTCTATATCGAAGATTCCCTTTTTGACTTGATTTATTTCTGCAGTGATATGGTTATCGAATGCCTTAGACTCTTCCCAGCGCTTTTCACTCTCTCTGACGAATTTCATCATTAGCTTCTTAAAGTCCTTATCTGATAGTTCCTCTATGTCTTCATCTTGCATCTCAGATATTGGGATTAGTTTTTGGTTGTATTGGGAGGGAGTGCTTGATCTTTCCTCTGGGTCATTGCTTTTTCTGATACTTCTCCTCATTGTGTTTTTACTTCTTGTTGTTTTGAGATTTTAGCGGTGATTCGGCTGAGCCGGCTCTGGTTTGGGGTCTCCGGCTGAGCCCAGCAGGGCTTACTGCCTGAGTCACCAGCTGCTTTCAGGGTCTGTAGATCACAGCCCCGAGTTGGGTCAGGAGGCTTTGTGGGCCAGCCCTAGTGCCAGGCCCCTTCCCCTGTGGCTCCCTCTCAAAGGCAGTGCCCTACAGATTCACTCTGCCGAGCCGCGCCTGGGCTTTGGGTCACAAGGCTAATACAGCGGGGGTCTCTGCCTCAGTGCTGAGCCGAGA
The DNA here is from genome assembly GCF_030435755.1 of Ochotona princeps. NCBI lineage: Eukaryota > Metazoa > Chordata > Mammalia > Lagomorpha > Ochotonidae > Ochotona > Ochotona princeps. Next base: position 9,193 of record NW_026701827.1, on the reverse strand, counting down.
CTCTCCTTCAGGGCTTGAAGTTAGCACAGCAAGGGCTCCTGCTGCTCGGAGCCTAAAATCCCCAACCCCGGCCTGTGCTGGGTTGGAAATCTCCGCAGCCCCAGTGCCAAACTCGGAAGCGCTGCTCCACTGAGGGCTGCAACACCACAGGCAGGTCTTTCCGAGCGGGCTCCTGCTGGGAAAACCTGTCCGGCCAATTCAGCTGAGCCCGCTCAGGTCTGGCCTCTCTAGCTGAGCCCAGCTGGGGACTCCGCCCTGAAGAAGCCACTTCCTCAGCTGCACTCTCTCAAGGATGGAAGCGGATCTCTGAGGGGCACAGAGCCCCCACTAGTCTGCTCCTCTGCCCAGGACGTGAGGCCCTGTCGAGCGTTGCCCAGCCTCTGGGGCTCAGGGCTAGTCCAGCAACAGGATCCACTGACTCTCCAGCAGCCAGTCCACAGCTCGGAGCCGATATGGGGATCTCTGAGCCCCAGTCCCACAGCGCTGCTCCTGTTCCCTCTGCACTCTCCCAGAGCCGATGAGCAGCGGGTAGGCAAGCCTCTGGGAAATCTCCCCAGCTTTTCCTCCACTTCTGCAGGGATAATGCACCCAATGATCAGTCCAGTAGCCTCCTCTGGGGGCTCCTGCCTTCCAGGGGACTGGTGCCCCTGTCGGTGTGGGCGCCTATCCTTCCAGCCGCCTCTGTTTTCCCTGGGGCGGTTGAGCCTCTGCTGCCTTCCCCCTGCCTGGGATCGTGACTCACCAGGTTTCTCGCAGCGTGCTGTATTTTCTTTCCTACTTTTTGCGGCTGTTCCTTCACGCTGTGTAGATCTTTTTGCTTTAGTGAACTCCAGTGACCTCCTCGCTCTTCTCCCTACAGTTTCGCGCCTCCTGGCCTGTTTCTCTGCTGGATCGGCTCCCCTCCTTCCCTACTCCACCCTACACCAGCTCTCTGCAGTCGGCCATCTTTTTCAGTGAAAACTGAGTTTTCTTGAGAGATGCTTGGAAGCCTGATGGTGTGTGAAGTTAGTGAGCCAAATGGAGTTGTTAGCCCACAAGAACCACTCGGCTGATCCTTCTTCAATATGCCCTTCCCAACATGCAGTGTTTCCTTGATTGAATTAGCTCTCACACCAATATTTGCGTCTAGAGCCTTTGCATTGAGGGCTATCTGAAAAACGGCTGTGGCGCTGAAGTTGCCTGTGAATGTGGAGTTGGTGGCATGTGAAACCCGCATGTGGAGCATTCGTTTGTGTGGGATGCTCTACCAGGTCCATTCCTAGATAATGAACTCAAAGGGCACTAAGCATAGAGTGTGAAAACTGAGTTTCCTTGAGAGATGCTTGGAAGCCTGATGGTGTGTGAAGTTAGTGAGCCAAATGGAGTTGTTCTCCCACAAGAACCATTCGGCTGATCCTTCTTCAATATGCCCTTCACCAACATGCAGTTTTTCCTTGATTGAATTAGCTCTCACACCAATATTTGCATCTAGAGCCTTTCAATTGAGGGCTATCTGAAAACGGCTTTGGCGCTGAAGTTGCCTGAGAATGTGACGTTGGTGGCATGTGAAACCCGCATGTGGAGCATTCGTTTGTGTGGGATGCTCTACCAGGTTCATTCCTAGATAATGCACTCAAAGGGCACTAAGCATAGAGTGTGAAAACTGAGTTTCCTTGAGAGCTGCTTGGAAGCCTGATGGTGTGTGAAGTTAGTGAGCCAAATGGAGTTGTTCTACCACAAGAACCACTCGACTGATCCTTCTTCAATATGTCCTTCACCAACATGCAGTGTTTCCTTGATTGAATTAGCTCTCACATCAATATTTGCGTCTAGAGCCTTTGCATTGAGGGCTATCTGAAAACGGCTGTGGCGCTGAAGTTGCCTGTGAATGTGGAGTTGGTGGCATGTGAAACCCGCATGTGGAGCATTCGTTTGTGTGGGATGCTCACCAAGCTTCATTTCAGTCCTAGGCACTCAAAGGGCACTAAGCATAGAGTGTGAAAACTGAGTTTCCTTGAGAGCTGCTTGGAAGCCTGATGGTGTGTGAAGTTAGTGAGCCAAATGGAGTTGTTCTGCCACAAGAACCACTCGGCTGATCCTTCTTCAATATGCCCTTCACCAACATGCAGTGTTTCCTTGATTGAATTAGCTCTCACACCAATATTTGCGTCTAGAGCCTTTGCATTGAGGGCTATCTGAAAACGGCTGTGGCGCTGAAGTTGCCTGAGAATGTGGAGTTGGTGGCATGTGAAACCCGCATGTGGAGCATTCGTTTGTGTGGGATGCTCTACCAGGTCCATTCCTAGATAATGCACTCAAAGGGCACTAAGCATAGAGTGTGAAAACTGAGTTTCCTTGAGAGCTGCTTGGAAGCCTGATGGTGTGTGAAGTTAGTGAGCCAAATGGAGTTGTTCTGCCACAAGAACCACTCGGCTGATCCTTCTTCAATATGCCCTTCACCAACATGCAGTGTTTCCTTGATTGAATTAGCTCTCACACCAATATTTGCATATAGAGCCTTTGCATTGAGGGCTATCTGAAAACGGCTGTGGCACTGAAGTGGCCTGTGAATGTGGAGTTGGTGGCATGTTAAAGCCGCATGTGGCTCATTCTTTTGTTTTTTGTTTTTTTTTTTTTTAATTTTATTTTAAATTCATTAATTACATTGTATTATGTGACACAGTTTCATAGGTACTGGGATTCTCCCCACTCCTCCCCAAACCCTCCCACCATGGTGGATTCCTCCACCTTGTTGCATAACCACAGTTCAAGTTCAGTTGAGATTCCCCCATTGCAAGCATATACCAAACATAGAGTCCAGCATCTTATTGTCTAGTCAAGTTCAACGGCTTCTTAGGTATACCCTCTCTGGTCTGAAGACAGAGCCAGCAGAGTATCATCCCGATCAATTAAAAGCTCCAACATACCATCAGCAAAAATTTACATCATTATGGAATTAATTGACATAGTAATGAGTAACCAATATGGTAAAAGTAAATGCGATTTCTTATCCAACTTCTGTGACCACCTCATTGACATTTCAATTTTGGTTTATACACAACATATAACATTCATAACATAACTTGTTATACATAACATCATATCAAATTAAGGCAAACATGTGGTATTTAACCTTTTGGGATTGGCTCATTTCCCTTAGCATGATGGTTTCCAGTTTGGCCCATTTGGCCACAAAGAACTGCATTTTGTTTTTTTTAATTGCTGAGTAGTATTCCATGGAGTAGATGAACCATAGCTTTCTTATCCAATCCTCTGTTGATGGGCATTTTGGCTGCTTCCATGTTTTTGCAATTACTGATTGTGCTGCTATGAACATAGGAGTGCATGTTGGTTTCTCATAAAACAATTGTTCTGGATATATTCCTAGGAGTGCTATTGCTGGGTCATACGGTATGTTGTATTTGAGTTGTTTGAATGTTCTCCATACTGATTTCCATAGAGGCTGTACCAGCCTGCAGCCCCACCAGCAGTGGAGTAGGGTTCCCTTTTCCCCGCAACCTCGCCAACAAGTGTTGTTGGTGCTTTTATTCATGTGGGCCAGTCTTACTGGCGTTAGGTGGTACCTCATTGATGTTTTAATTTGGATTTCCCTTATTGCCAGGGAACTTGAGCATTTTTCCATATGTTTATTTGCCATTTGGGTTTGTTCCTTTGTGAAGTGTTTGCCCATTTCCCGTGCCCATTTCTTGAGTGGCTTGTTTGTTTTGACATTTTGGTTGTTTTGTAGCTCTTTGTATATTCTGGAGATCAGCCCTTTATCACCTAAGTCGTGCGCGAAGATCTTCTCCCATTCTGTGGGTTGCCTTTTTACTTTGTTGATTGTTTCTCTAGCTGTACAGAAGCTTCTTAGTTTGATGAGGTCCCACTTGTTTATTTTGGTCTTGATTTCTACTGCATTTGGAGTCTTTTTTAGGAAGTGAGGGCCTACCCCTAAGTGTTCCAGTGTGTTTCCAACATTTTCTTCCAAAAGTTTGAAGGTTTCTGGATGTAGGTTTAAATCTTTTATCCATTTGGATTTGATCTTAGTATATGGTGAGAGATGTGGGTCTATCTTTTTGTTTCTGCAGGCTATCAACCAGTTGTCCCAACAGCATTTATTGAACAGACCTTCCCATTTGCCTGGGTTGTCGTTTGTCTTTTTGTCAAAGATTATTTGGCTGTATTTGTGTGGGTTCCCATCTGGTGTTTCTATTCTGCTCCATTGATCTTCTTCTCTATTTTTTTGCCAGTACCAGGCTGTTTTGATAACCACTGCCCTATAGTATGTCCAGAGGTCTGGGACTGTGATTCCCCCTGCTAACTTCCTGTTCTTGAGAATGGTTCTAGCTATTCGTGGTTTTTTGTGTTTCCAGATGAACCTTTGAATCATTGTTTCCAGATCTGTGAAGAATGTTTTGGGCAATTTGATTGGGATTGCGTTGAATGTATATATTGCCTTTGGCAGTATAGACATTTTAATGATATTGATTTTACCTATCCAGGAGCATGGGATGTTACTCCATCTTTCTAGATCTTGTTCAATTTCTTTTTTAAGTAGTTTGTAGTTTTCCTCAAATAGGTCTCCAACATTTTTGGTTAGGTTAATTCCCAGATACTTCATGCTTTCCTTTGTTACTTTGAATGGTATCTTGCTGGTTAGATCTTTTTCCAACTTGGGGCTGTTAGCATACACTATGGCTGTTGATTTTTGTTCATTAATTTTGTACCCTGCCACTCTACCGAACTCTCGTATAAGTTCTAGTAGTCTCTGTGTTGAGCCTCTTGGCTCTTCCATATAAAGAATCATGTCATCTGCATATAGTGAAAGCTTGACTTCTTCATTTCCCATTTGGATTCCTTTGATTTCTTTTTCTTGTCTTATGGCCTCAGCGAGTACCTCTAGAACTATGTTGAATAGCAGCGGAGAAAGCGGACATCCCTGTCTTGTTCCAGATTTCAGTGGGAAGGGTTCCAGTTTTTCTCCATTCAGTATGATGCTGGCATTGGGTTTTGCATATATTGCTTTGATTATGTTGTGGATTTTTCCATCTATGCCTACCTTGGTTAGGGTCTTTAGCAGGAAGTTGTGCTGGATTTTGTCGAAAGCTTTTTCTGCATCTATTGATACTATCATGTGATTCTTGTTTTTCAGTTTTTGGATGTGGTGTATCACATTTATGGATTTGCGAATGTTGAACCATCCCTGCATTCCAGGGATGAATCCTACTTGATCTGGATGAATGATCTGTCTGATGTGTTTTTGAATTCTGTTGGCTAGGATTTTGTTGAGAATCTTAGCATCAATGTTCATCAAAGAGATAGGTCTGTAGTTTTCCTTCTCTGTAGGATCTCTGCCCGGTTTTGGGATTAAGGTAATGTTGGCTTCATAGAATGAGTTTGGAAGGGTTGCTTCCTTTTCTATTGTTTTGAAGAGATTGTAGAGGATTGGAGTTAGTTCTGTTCGGAATGTTTTGTAGAATTCTGGAGTGAAGCCGTCTGGGCCTGGGCTTTTCTTTGTTGGGAGGTCTTTAATCACTGATTCAATCTCTGCTTCAGTTATGGGTTTGTTCAGGTTGATTGTTGCCTCTGGGCTAAGTTTTGGCAGGTTGTGTGAGTCTAAGAACTTTTCCATTTCTTGGTGGTCTTCTGATTTGTTGGAGTACAGTGCTTTGTAGTAATTTCTGATTATGTTCTTAATGGTTGTAATGTCTGTTGTTATGTTGCCTTTTTCATCTTTGATGCTGTTAATTCTTGCTTTCTCTTGTTTTTTCTTTGTCAGTCGGGCCAGTGGGGTGTCTATTTTGTTTATCTTTTCAAAAAACCAGCTTTTTGATTTGTTGATTTTGTGTATGGTTTTTTTTATTTCTATCTGGTTGATTTCCTCCCTTGTTTTGATGATTTCTTGTTTCCTGTTGTGTGTGGGGCTCATCTGCTGCTGCTTTTCCAATTCCTGGAGGTGTATGGTTAGTTCCTGTATTTGGCGCCTCTCTTGGGCCTTGACATGAGCTCCAATTGCGATGAGTTTACCCCGTAGCACTGCTTTGGCAGTGTCCCACAAGTTTTGGAATGTTGTATCAGAGTTTTCATTGGTTTCCATAAATTTTTTGATCTCATCTTTAATTTCTTCCCTGACCCATTGTTCGTTCAATAGCATATTGTTCAACCTCCAAGAGTTTCTATATTTCCTTGGGCATTTTGAATTGCTGATTTCCAGTTTCATTCCCTGGTGGTCTGAGAGGGTACATGGTATGATTCCTATCTTTTTGAAGTTATTTAGATTTGCTTTGTGTCCTATCATGTGGTCGATCCTGGAGAAGGTGCCATGTACTGCTGAAAAAAATGCATAATCTGTGGTCTTAGGATAAAAAATTCTATAAATGTCTACCAAGTCCAGGTGTTCTAATGTTTGTACGAGCTCTGTTGTTTCTTTGTTGAGTTTTTGTTTTGTTGATCTGTCTATAGTTGTTAGCGGGGTGTTAAGATCGCCCACTATTATTGTGTGTGTATCTATGTCTCCCCTTAAGTCTGTAAGTAGTTGCTTCACGAAGCTAGGCGCATTGGAATTAGGTGCATATATGTTCACGATTGTAATTACTTCTTGATGGATCAGTCCCTTCACCAATATATAATGTCCTTCTCTGTCCTTTTTGATGTCTGTCAGCTTGAAGTCTAGGTCATCTGAGATTAGAACAGCTACGCCAGCCTTTTTTTCTCGTCCATTGGCATGAAATGTCTTTTTCCATCCTTTCACTTTAAATTTCTTACAGGATTTTCTGGTTAGATGTGTCTCTTGTAGGCAACATATAGTTGGGTGCTGTTTGATGATCCATTCCGTTAATCTATGCCTTTTGATTGGTGAGTTTAAGCCATTTGTGTTTAGAGATAATATTGAGAGGAATTGGTTTTGGGCTGCCATGAGTGTAAGTGTGCAAGTGTGTATTTGCGACTATTAGAGTTTTTGATTGGTTGACTTTTCTTGTATGGATTTTAGTGGGGAGGTCTTCCCATTTGCCATCTTTGAGTTTGGTTTGTATTTTTTCTTTCTGGGTTTAGCACCTTCCTGAGGAGATTTTCCAGAGCTGGTTTCGTGTTGATGTATTCTTCAAGTTTCTCTTTACTGTTGAAGTATTTGATTTCATTCTCAAATATAAATGAGAGCTTTGCTGGGTACATTATTCTTGGTTGGCAGTTGTTTTGTTTCAGGATTTGATAGGTTTTACCCCATTCTCTCCTTGCTTGGAGCGTTTCTTCTGATAGGTCGGCTGTGATCCTGATTTCCCTTCCCCTGAAAGTAATCTTATCCTTTTTTCTTACTTGTCTTAGAATGGTTTCCTTGTATTCACTTGAAGGTAGCTTGAGGACCACATGTCTGGGAGACGATTTGTTTGGGTCGTATCTACTGGGGGTTCTTTGTCCTTCCTGGATTTGTGCTAGATTTATATTTCCAGTATTCTGGAAGTTCTCCTGTATTATCTCATTGAGCACTCGTTGCAAGCCTGTCTCCTTTTCCACTCCTTCGGGAAGGCCTATTATTCTAATATTTGATTTTTTGAGGTTGTCTTTCATTTCCTGTATGGACCTATTGGCTTTCTCTAGATTTGTCTCCAACTGTTTGATGAGCTGCTGCCTTTCATTCTGATTGTCTTCCAATTCTGATATTCTGTCTTCTGCTGTGTTCATTCTGTTGGTTAGGCTTTCAATTTTGTTCTCTATATCGAAGATTCCCTTTTTGACTTGATTTATTTCTGCAGTGATATGGTTATCGAATGCCTTAGACTCTTCCCAGCGCTTTTCACTCTCTCTGACGAATTTCATCATTAGCTTCTTAAAGTCCTTATCTGATAGTTCCTCTATGTCTTCATCTTGCATCTCAGATATTGGGATTAGTTTTTGGTTGTATTGGGAGGGAGTGCTTGATCTTTCCTCTGGGTCATTGCTTTTTCTGATACTTCTCCTCATTGTGTTTTTACTTCTTGTTGTTTTGAGATTTTAGCGGTGATTCGGCTGAGCCGGCTCTGGTTTGGGGTCTCCGGCTGAGCCCAGCAGGGCTTACTGCCTGAGTCACCAGCTGCTTTCAGGGTCTGTAGGTCACAGCCCCGAGTTGGGTCAGGAGGCTTTGTGGGCCAGCCCTAGTGCCAGGCCCCTTCCCCTGTGGCTCCCTCTCAAAGGCAGTGCCCTACAGATTCACTCTGCCGAGCCGCGCCTGGGCTTTGGGTCACAAGGCTAATACAGCGGGGGTCTCTGCCTCAGTGCTGAGCCGAGACTCTCCTTCAGGGCTTGAAGTTAGCACAGCAAGGGCTCCTGCTGCTCGGAGCCTAAAATCCCCAACCCCGGCCTGTGCTGGGTTGGAAATCTCCGCAGCCCCAGTGCCAAACTCGGAAGCGCTGCTCCACTGAGGGCTGCAACACCACAGGCAGGTCTTTCCGAGCGGGCTCCTGCTGGGAAAACCTGTCCGGCCAATTCAGCTGAGCCCGCTCAGGTCTGGCCTCTCTAGCTGAGCCCAGCTGGGGACTCCGCCCTGAAGAAGCCACTTCCTCAGCTGCACTCTCTCAAGGATGGAAGCGGATCTCTGAGAGGCACAGAGCCCCCACTAGTCTGCTCCTCTGCCCAGGACGTGAGGCCCTGTCGAGCGTTGCCCAGCCTCTGGGGCTCAGGGCTAGTCCAGCAACAGGATCCACTGACTCTCCAGCAGCCAGTCCACAGCTCGGAGCCGATATGGGGATCTCTGAGCCCCAGTCCCACAGCGCTGCTCCTGTTCCCTCTGCACTCTCCCAGAGCCGCTGAGCAGCGGGTAGGCAAGCCTCTGGGAAATCTCCCCAGCTTTTCCTCCACTTCTGCAGGGATAATGCACCCAATGATCAGTCCAGTAGCCTCCTCTGGGGGCTCCTGCCTTCCAGGGGACTGGTGCCCCTGTCGGTGTGGGCGCCTATCCTTCCAGCCGCCTCTGTTTTCCCTGGGGCGGTTGAGCCTCTGCTGCCTTCCCCCTGCCTGGGATCGTGACTCACCAGGTTTCTCGCGGCGTGCTGTATTTTCTTTCCTACTTTTTGCGGCTGTTCCTTCACGCTGTGTAGATCTTTTTGCTTTAGTGAACTCCAGTGACCTCCTCGCTCTTCTCCCTACAGTTTCGCGCCTCCTGGCCTGTTTCTCTGCTGGATCGGCTCCCGTCCTTCCCTACTCCACCCTACACCAGCTCTCTGCAGTCGGCCATCTTTTT
>NW_026701826.1:0-26616 GCF_030435755.1 Ochotona princeps | reverse complement strand
GGGATATATATATACTCGTTGTGTGTTTATGATTTTTCCTACGGCATGCTATAGATATATACAAACATATTCGCACGTCTCCAAAAATGTTTGTGTATGCGTGTATGTGTGCAAAATTATATGTCTAGTACTACAAACCCACTCTCTATGCATATATTATTCCTCCTGGAATACTACGAACACACATACATATCTGGACGCTTCCCCCAACGTGTGTGTCTGTGACTACGTGTGAAGCAAATGAACAGATGTCTAATATTTCAGACACTCACTATGTATGTGCACATATTCTATCCCCTGCTTTAATACAGACATACACACATATGTAAGAGTCATCTCCAACACTGCAAACGTGTGTGTGCAAATGTAGGGGTCTAAAACTATATACTTTTTGTATGTACATATTCTTCCCCATGATACACTGCACATATACATACCTATAGGGACGTCTGCATCAATGACTGTCTGCAAACATACTACTTGCATCTACGAAGTCTCCCCGTACGTGGATAAAAACCCTATAGAAAAGCCTCTGTTAACATGCATACATATATATACCTGTTTTTCGACGTCCACAAAAAGAATGCATGCATGCATATACCCATAGAAATGTAATATGATTCAAACAGAATTCCTTCTTGAAAAGGTCTTGGCGCAGTCAACAATGAACACAAAAGGAGCATCCCACTAGTGCATCTACATACACATGAACAAATCTACATACATATATATCCACATATACGTATATATATATGTATGAATGTATATGTACCTGGCAGAGATCCGCATACATTTCGGACCATTCAGGCTCCGTGACAGCCTTCTCCATGACTACGTTTACAAAGATTTGTAGTTCACTTTCTTCTTTCAAATTTTCCAGCAAGGCAGCCAATTTCTCCGTTATTGTCGCAAACTTCTCCACCGTGAGTTTGTTCAAGAGACTCTTCACCCCTCTGTCCACTTCCTCTGTCCGAGATAGTTGCCGCTGACTACGAGGACGCCACGCACCAGCGCTCATTCGTGGCATCAACCCCGCTACACCACCACCACCCCCTCCACCAGCAGCAGCTGCTACTGCTGCTAGGCCACCACCACCGATGCCACTTCCCCCTCCTGCTGCTGCTCCTGTTGCTGTTGCTGCTGCAGATGTTGTAGATGCGGCTCCACCTACTCCTCCTCCTTGTGGAGATGTAGTCGCCCCTTCCCCATCCGCAGCACTGCTGCCGTCACCGCTGCTGCTGGTACTTCCTGCAGTAGTAGTAGCAGCAGCGGCGTTACTACTAGCATTTTCAGTTGCATTGATACTAGGTGTACAATGGGAACAGAATTCTGCGTTTGTACTACTACTGGTAGTAGTAGTGGAGTTGTAATTTTGTATTACTATCATCTTCTTTCTTCGATACAGCACCAGCACCACTATTATCACTCCTGGAGACATATCATCGGATGGTTGTGATCCTGTTGCAGCACCTGCTGATGGGGGTGTTACAGCTGTTGCTGTTGCAACCTCTCCTCCTTTTCCTCCTCCTACTGATACTACTTCTTGTGTCGTAATCGTAGTGGTACTACTACTGCCGTTCTCCTCTTGAGTATTACTACTACTATTATCACTATCATTAATACGAGCCTTTTCTTGTGTTTCCGATATATCCGACGCTACCCCTCCTTCACTCGTTAGAACACCTGCATCGTTCTCTGTGTTGGTGGCAGTAGTAGTAGTAGTAATGGCACGTGGCGATGACGGCGGTGATGTAGTAGTAGAGGCTTTCGCAGCAGAAGACCCGCACCCTCCGACAACACTGCCTCTCTTCTTCGTACAACTATTTGCGGCGGCTTTCTTATTACGGCTATACTCTGTTGCCTTGCTTTCAGGAGAAGTGGAGTCTTGGTGGCTCTGCTGGGTCTGTGCTGAAGCGCGTTCTGCTTTCACCTCTTTTTTATCGCTAGCTGCCGTGTCAGCACCAACAGATTTTCCGTCGGTAGTGACGTTAGTACTACTAGTAGTAGAGGCGGTGTTGCCAGTATGTTTTTGTTGATCTTCTTTCTTACAAGACGGAGAAGAGGGAGATTTCTTATCAGCAGTCTCCCCTTCGTGTGTGCGTGTATTATTTGTAAGTTCACACAACTCCCAATCCTCATCTTCTACTTGAGTATCAGTGCGCTTCTCCGGATTCTTCTTGAGGTTTTCCTCCCCTTCCCCCTTTTCTCGTTCCACACCCCCTTCATTTCGTTTTTCTTCATTCCCTTCTAGACTATCCATTCCTCCTCCTTTCCTTCCTTTGCTGCTCGCTTTGTTGCTGTTTGCCTCTGCTGCAGCAGCAGCTTCTTTCTTCTTCTGTTCAAGCGCAGACTCCAGTTGTGCACGTCTATTACGTATAGATTCGATATCCACCATAGACACAGCACCACCGAAACCGTCATCATCATCATCCCATCCATCTTCTCCCGTAGTTTCTGTCTCGCCTGCTCCTCCTATTCCTATTCCTCCTCTTCCTGTTGCCACTCCTCCTCCAGTAAGACCACCGCCACCACCACTACCACTACACAATCTACTATTACTGTGGTGATGGCCTGATCCTCCTCCTCCTGTATGCGATGACAACGAAGACACGCCACTACCTCCCCCACCACTACCACCGCCACCCCCGCCTACCGCTCCACTCACATTACTATTCGGACCCATGAGACTTCCCAATGCTTCTAATAGACGCCCAGTAGCAACTGTTCTCCTACCACCACTGAGTGTTCCTGATCCTATGCCTCCAGCCCGTGCTCCTCCTACAGGTGACGTTGAAATACCAGCAGTAGTAGTACTGGTAGTGCCCATCACCCCACTATTATTTTCAGGAACTCCAGCAAGTGTACTACAAACACCACCAGCAGCACCACCACTAAAACTACCTCCTTTATTATCAGTGTTCTCCTGCATTCCTGTACCTCCCATAATGCTGTCCCCAAGAGCTGGTGACATCATGCCTCTGCCTCCTGCTCCTCCACTACTGATGGTGCCACCTACTACACCCCCACCACTGTTTGTACGTCTGTTGCCTCCTCCCCCTCCTCCTGAAAGAGATGCAGCTGGCGATGACAATCCTGCTCGAGCTGTAGATGCTCCAGCAGTAAGACTACTATTACTAGTAGTAGTCATATCTTGTGCCGTCGGACTGACAGTAGGTGTCGTAGTAGTAGTAGTGACGCCGTTATTACCTCCCACAAGGTAATTCTTATGAGTCATAGTAGCACCGGAACCATCAACGGCATTCTGCTGAGCGACAGGAGAAAACTGTTGTTCATAACTACTGTCTGTCGGAGGAGGAACCACTACCGGAGGCGAGACAGGAGATACTACACGTCGTCTAGAGCCTCCCTTACTTGAAGATCCAACACCGCCAGCACCCCCACCACCACTAACACCAGCATTCGCACCTAATAGTCCCATTTCCTTCGTGAATCAAACCCTCTTCGCGTGCTGAACCGTACCTTCGCGGGCCCGCAAGCACAGAGTCATTATTCTCTGATGCTGCTGTTGTTGTGATTCCACCCATCATCATGCCTCCGCGCGCACCTCCACCTCCTCTGCGTCGATGGATGGCTTTGCTGTTACTACTAGTACCACCACCTCCTCCTCCTGGTACTGTTGTTGCTCCGGTACCTCCGCCTCCATACTGCTGCTGTGGTTGATACACAGTGGGCGGAGGTGGCTGCTGAGGCATGGCAGACCCTCCTACTACGTTATTACGACTACCCAGAGGTCCTCGACCCCCTCCTCTGATATATGCGTTACTTCCTGGTGCTATCTGCTGTTGTTGCAGCAATGCTGCCCCTCCCTCCATACAAACACCACCGACATTTCCTCCTTTTCCTCCTCCTACTCCTATGTGCGGCTGGGGATACGGTGCTCCTGTACAGTCATACCCATGATCTTGCAACAATGCCGTCCCTGCCGGTATATTACTATTGTTACTTGTACCCACGTCATATCTATTATGAAAACCTCCTCCTCCTACCAACCCGCCCACTCCTTTTGTAGTAGTAGTAGCTGTGTTATGCACTGCTCCTTCATGTGGTCCTCCTCCACCACTGTAGTAGACACCGCCTGCCCCACTCAAATATTGCTGCTGTGGAGATGAAAGAGGAGGAGCAACCGTGCATGCACCACCTGGCGAAACAGCGCCATACTTATCCAAACGCGTAGCTGCTGGAGCACTGCAAGACCCGCTGCTCTTACTATATGCAGCTCCACTTCCTCCTCCTGCAGCATTGTAGCTACTGGAATTGGGATGTACTGGTGAAGAAGGTAAGGGCCCACCCACCACCGTATGTTGTTGTGACAGCTCGGAAGTCCCTCCTCCTGCTCCTGCAGCACCCCCCCTTCTACCACAGGATGAGGCAGACGCTGGATATGCGTAATACTCATCAGAAGGCCCAGACATACTAGTAGCACCGGGAGAAACACCAGGCCCTTCTAGTAAGACAGTAGCGCCTCCTCCTCCTCCGCTATTGCCTCCTTTTCCTCGACGCCAACAGAGACCTTCATCTACCGGTGGTGGTGGGATATTACTACCTGCAGTACTAGTAGGAGTTGCACACAAGTATGCTCCAGAGGTTGATGCTGTGTTATTGTTTCTGTTTCCCATGCCTCCTCCACCGCCACGATAAAAATGACTTCTCTCTACAACTGTCTTTCCTCCATCAGTATAATACACCCCTGATGCTGGTCCTCCACCACCACCGCCACCTGCTGCTGCTACTCCTGCTCCAGACACGCCCCCCGGATATGAATCTCGTGTATTGAGTTGCTGCTGTTGAAACGCCAGCAACCCAGGCTTTTGTTGTTGTGTCATATTAGTGCCTCTACTGCTACTTGTACCGCTAATACTGTGATAATACATATGTCCTCCTCCGCCACCAACACCACCGCCTCCACCAGTACCACCACCACCACTACTAGTTCCTGTTGAAGAGCCACCAGTCGCTACAGTCCCTGTCACTCCTATGCCGCCCGGCAATGGTCCTGCAGGCCCTTTGGCATGAAGTGAATGATGGTATAACGGTGGCTGCTGCTGCTGTTGCATTATACCCGCTGTTGTTTGTTGGAGTGTGTCTTCACCACTCACAACTCCTGGCTGCTGATATTTATTATGCTGATATTTCTGCTGGAGACGCTGTTGTAACTGTGGTGTGCCTCCTCCGCCTGTGGTAGTCGTTGAGGGATAATACTGTTGCTGAGAATATCCGTGTGATGAGGAAGGAGAAGAGCCGGTAAGGGGACGGGAGAGTTGTAGCAAAGGTGTGTTATTATCTGATTTATTCGTCGTATTACCATACGCAGAAGCGCTTGGCTGTACCGAATAATGTCCTGTTGCTACTACTCCTCCACCCGGATTTGTAGTAGTATTTGTGGGGGGTGGGGGAGGTGGGGGGGGATGCTGTCCACTACTATTCGACTCGTATACCACGTAGTTATTAGGTCCACCTTCTCCTCCTTTCCGTGATAAATCACTACAACCACTCACTGAGTCTTCATGTGATGTACGTAGTTGCTGTGGGTGCTGCTGCTGCTCTAATAATAACAAGGGACCTCCCGATGATGCTGAAGTATACATACTCCTCTCACGTGGTGTAGTGACATTACCACCACTACCACTAGTAGTAGTAGTAGTACCAGTAGTCGCAGCACCACTACTTCCGCTTGTGTTACTACCACTCTGTTGCTGTTGTTGTCGTGTATGCTGCTGACGTTGGTGTTGTCTATGGTGATGCTGCTGCTGTTGGTGGGGGTGGTGTTGCTGCTGCTGCCGCTGGTGTTGTTGTGTCGGAGGTGTCCTACGTCGCAGAGCTAGAGCGTCCCAGTCGAGGTCCCTACCTCCTTCACGTCCGCTTTCTGCTGTTGTCCCTCTGCTGTAAATATTATGAGACTGTTGTTGCTGTTGTTGCTTACTGATATTTGGTGCTGAAATAACAGTATTAGCACAAGCACCACCATTACCACCACCACCACCACCACCTACTCCTGGCCCACTCCCTCCTCCTGCTACTGCTGAAACGGCCACTTCACCCACACGCAGAAGGGCGGCCATATTACTACTACTGTTATTACCACCACCACCACCGCCACCACCTCCTCCTTCACCGCTTCTGACGGTCGCCTCGTATCCTTCTTGCTGCTGACTCTGCATCTTCCGCAAACAAAAACCTTCCCCTAGTATCTATCAACTGTTTGCTGTTTCTTTTCTTTACGTCCCTGATACTAAATGCACTCTCTTCTTTCTCTTGGTCGTCACTATATTGTCTCTACTGGTCTTGCTACTGCTGCTGTTTGTTACTGCTGCCGCTGCTGCCGTCAAAAAAGTTGTGATATATCACACACAAGTATTTTACAAGTAAACTAACACGGGACAAACATACTAATGGCACGCGTACAACAGTAACACACCCACCCACCCACACACACAAAGACACAGCACTAAAAGGAAGGCTGTGCTGACATGCCGTCGTGCTTGTAATAATTGCCTGCTTGGATTCCCCGCTGTGATAGTCAGTACCATTCGGTGTTCTTCAGAACACCTCCAAATGATGCTGGTGTCACTAATATATGCATGAACTACTACAACTGCCACCACCACCACCAGCCAGAGCACAAGGGCAAAGTTGCATGGAAATGTAGCTCTTGGTCTTCTCTACATACGAAAATTACAAGGAATACAGACATTCGTACAGAAGACGAAAGACCACTGTATTACTACAGTGATTTTCTGTGTGTTGTTATGATAAACAATCTCTACACTGAAAACATCACCCAGCGAATTCACTGCGTAAACGCGAAAGAACTGCAGCCACTACAAAAGAAACTCCGTTGACGTCAAATAACAACATTCACCCCGGGAAAAGAAGAGGCGGCCTTCTGCAGGTGGAAAAACATCACCACACACCAATCACACACACACACACACATACATATACAAACGAGCTGTCTGCGAGAGACACACACATAGACATAGCTGCAATATACATACGTATATGCACCAACGCATTCTGTTAAAAATAAACATACAAACCATCGATGCATGCACAGATTCTGCTTGGAATGGATATAACCTGCCCATCACAGGAGCTCCACACATATGTGTACACGTACATATGCACATCTATATACATGTGAAAATGAGAGAGCGAGCCAAAGACAGACAGGCACACATATATTTCCTACTACCACAATAGCTTTTATAGAGTCCAACGACCACAGCAATAGCAGCCCCAACTCCAGCCCCAACTCATTCGGGCACCATGCCTGCTTCTCTCTCTTCCTTACTCAAATGTAGTACACGCCTAGCACCACACCCGCATAAGAAACAACTTTCTCTTTTGTTGACCCGTTTGTACACCAATTCCCAACATGCGCTCTGTAAGTCACAATTTAGGCTGTGAAGGGGAAGAGAGGCAAACGGAGCACATCATACAGAGAGACAGAGACATATACAAAGTGTATCACTTAGAGGGAATACACGTCAACAATAACCAGATGTTCAGTGTACCACACATGTAGATACAGACACATAACACAATACGCGGACGTCTCAACATCACTTACATATATATATATATATATACGTACAAACATATACATAGTTACAATTGCATACAAACACAAAAGGAGGGAAAATAGGTCTTGACGAGCGCCTACTGAGACTCGCACGCACGCACAGGTGAAGACGGGGTGGGGGGCTTCCTAATGAGTGACACACCCGTGCGTACATATCTGCATGCGCCCTCTCCACCCGTTTGTCTATAGAAACACACTTCTATATATACTCTACATCCTTACCACCTTATATGAGATAGAGCTAGCGTTACGCTGCGTGGAATTACTAGCCTCTATGTGAGGAGTGACTCCTATATATGTACAACGTACACTACGCTTAACGCACACGTGTATTCGTCTCTAAGCGTACGCTATCTACACGAGCTGGCGTGCATTTAATACAGACGTCGTTATACATATATACGACTACTCCTCACATTGAAGTTAGTGATTCAACGCATGAAACTCGTCCACGCGTATGTGTAGGTATGTCTACACCTACGCGTGAGCAGTATGACGCCTGACGCAGACAGTGGTATGTATCTACAAAATACATCTTCAGAGACATACGCGTTATTAGAAGCCCACTATGCGTGTGTGCATATTTGTTGGTGTTTTCAAATAAATGCGGATGGGTACTGAAGTACAAAAAAAAAAGGTTCGTGCGTCTCTATATATACATATAAACGTCTTTACGCACGTACGCGGGAGGCGGGCGCCAGCTGACATACATGGCTCACTAATAAACTGCTTATCACTTATTTATAACGTGTGTAGAGTAACCTAAGGTCTTCACAGAGAAGTGGGCGGGCATGAAGTCGTACATACTGAATATGATACGTCAGCGCAAAAGTATGTATCGAATATGTGTGCCACGATGTGTCGGCTGTAATGTGCGTCTCTATACTTTACGGAGAGATAATGTATATAAGTAATAACCCTAGAGCAGCCGCAGTACGTGTGTGAACTGCTTCGCACTGAAAATACATTTTCTTGATCTCTCTTTCCCTTTGTTGCCGTCTTCACTATTACGTAGACACGAGCCTCTTCTACGCGTATGATTAATCCGCCCGCAACATAGTGAGGCATACACATACATTTTTTGGATGACAGCAAACTGGGCACAACTGCACACTTGATTCTAACTGCACCTATGGAAGTTCACAGAATAAGTGGAAAAACTCTTTGTAGGGACTCTACTTGTCACGAGGTACGGACATGCGTGTGAGCAGTTGCATGACCCAACCAGGCACATATCATTCCCTCACTCCAGTATGTAAACAAGTGGACCACTCTCGGGTGCTTGAGCATGTGTACATGTCTAAAGAGAAATGCTTTTCGTGGTGCGTAACTAACGTTTGGCAGCAGCATGTGCAGGAAGCAGTGAGCAGCAGTTGTTATACACTCATGCCCTCCAGCGGGGCACTGGCGTGTTACCCACTGTGCAGGTGTCGACGGGGGGAGGCATGATACTTAGTCATCTGATGCATAAACGCTGACCGTCTGGCTGTACACAATGCTTAACCTGTGACAACTAGCCTACAACCAAGGACCCTAATTACATACTTTTCCCAGTACTGATACGACAAACCGGCGGTACCGGTGACTGGTACTCCTTTTCTCAAGCATCTGTCCAAAAATACTTGGAGTGTCACTATAGGAAGGGCTTTCAGTAGCTCGCAAGTGACCCTCAACGAGAACGGCACGACCCTTTCAATGAGAAGGACGATGCATAAAAAGTGCTAGTGTGCGGGACATTACACATGGATGACAGCTGCGGTGCCTAAACTGCGGAAACATCCCATGAAATTATGAACAAGCACGCGCGTGACGAACAACGACTACCTGCGTGGCGCCACGCACGCAGAGAACATTCACGCAAAAATTAGAGTGTGCTTCGGTTTGTCGTTTGGAGCTCATCAGTTCCTAACGGGTTCCATTTTTCTATGCAGACGCGATGTACGGCTGACAAGTGCCCTACACGACTTAATACAGTGCACGTCGGCAAAGAGGACCTCTCTACTTTGGGTGGTGGGCGCGCGGATGCATCAATCACTATTTGTATGCATATGAGTACAGAGTGCGAAGAGTCATGAATGGCTTCCAGCGTCGTAGAAATACAGGTGTGGGAAAGGGAATACAGGCGGAGAGAAGTCGGACGACAAAAAAAAAGCATAGAAGTTGGTGCGTCAAAATTACCTTCAGAGGAAAATAGTTGACGCTGCGGTCTCCAGCGCGGAAGGAAGCCCCCGTGTTCTATGATTGGAATCTCCCTTCTGTTTTCAAAGCTGCTGATGACGTTAAGAGCGCCTTCTCTGCTATCCACTGTAGCCTGGATCATCCAGAAGAGGATCTCGACCGCCCACTCCTGAGGCTTACAAGTAGTAGGAAAAGAACGCAAAAGAACAGGGGAGAGGGAAATGTATAGGAAACAGGGTCTCCTTCGAAACGATTAACGCTTCGTTGCCCGCGGGTGGTAGCCCCAGCGTAAATACAAATGAAAGCGGAGAGGCCGCGCGCACCATCCTGAGTGCGCAAACGCTACAGCAAAAAGAGGCTTTCGCCACAGACTAACAAATGCTGTTGCGGTTGTAACACTATCTTCGTAAATTTCGACCTGAGAACTGCTTTTGATGACGAGTTTCTGCTGCTTTCTAGGAGGGAACTGAGGACGACCGGTCGAGAGGAGGAGGAGCGGGAGAACGCGTCTGCGCTGCTGCAGCGGCTCACGTATTGTATGTTCTGGGGCGTCTTCTAGGCCACACGCAGGGGAACCATAAAAGAATAAAATAAGGACGAAAAATTTTGCAGCCGCGCATAAGCTGCAGCCGCGACGTAGTAAGAAATGGAGGGGGAGAGGCTCTTGCCGCCGCCCTACCATATAGTACAGAAGTGGAGGGGAGAGGCGCGCAACAGCATCACAGCAGCGTGGCACGAGCAGTAGGAAGTGGCGTTAGCAGCGCACAAGGATAGTGCAGCCGATTATATTTGGAAGGAGATGCAAGAGGGACTTCAAAGAAAAAAGGAGACAGGAAGGAAGGATTCAACTACAGTCAGCGTGAAACAAAGTTCTAGTGGGACAAGAAATGTTTTACTATACGGGCGCCCACAGCAGACGCCTCTCAATGATGATGACCATGAGGGGCCGACGTTGGCATATATGCTGGTAACACGTGGGGAGGTAGTCCATATGCAAGCATATTGCTGTTACCACGAGCTCTGCTGCGCGCGGCTCTCATGGCTGGGATCTCAAAGCGCGCTCGATCACACTACTACTACTACTACTACTATTACTACTGCTAGTACTACTACTACCACTAGGACCAACTACTACTTCTATTGGTCCTATTGCAACTACTAACTACGAAGTACTACTACAACGCTCTCAGCAGTCCCTCTATGCTGGTATGGATTCCCCAAATGCAGCACGCTTCTTATAATGTAATATTGACATTTAGCCACCCCAAGCACTCTTCTTGTAGTATAGCGTTGACATTCACCCACCCGCAGCACTTCTTCTGTACTAGTGTTAAGATAACTATCCAATTGTAGCACGTGTTTCCAGTGCCATGCTACATTCATGTGTGGGCCTTGTAACCACACCAGTACCAGCACCTCTGCTGCTTATCCGAGTGCTGCCCCTAGAGTTTGTATTTGTATCCCCGAACATCCCCATGCCTGGAAGCCGCGGCTGCTGAGAGGTACCTTGGGTTGACATGCCTTAGGCTCAGACACCTTGGGCTGTGCCTCTGCTTCACGGGCATCTGCTCCGATTACTTTCGTACGTTGATTGCCGCGGGGCAGCTACATATACCAAATATATTTTTTATACATATATGTACATATATATATTATCATTGGGAATGTGTGCCAGTACTTCTGCCGTAGCTGTTGAAACTGTTGTTGCCTCTCCAAAGCACTTCATGCATCACATCAAGATCTCCTCTTGCTGTTCTCTACAGGTGACTCCACCAGACAGAAAATCGTGCGAGAGTGCGTGACCACTCGCTCTATACTCTGCGCTGTGGTGCTGCTTAGCCCAAGGAAGGAAAACTACGACCACACGAAAAAGGAAACAGGAGCACCGGAGTTGTCATTCAGGGCGCCCCGCAGAGATCGTGCAAGCATAGATGAAAATATATACGTGCACGTGGGCATTCAAGTAGATTTGGATGCTGGTGTTCGCATGCGAAGGTAGCGTAGATAAGGACAAAAGCATCGCTGTCTTGGGCAAGCATTGTGTCCCCGAAAACATGAAACGAAACGATCGTACGTCCTCAGCAAACACTCCACAGGCGCACTTCTCGCCGTATGCGTAAGCAAATCAGAGGACGCGAAGAGCAACAGACCTACTACGAGAACTCTAGCGATAAGGACACAGCAGTTCGTGTTCTATACACGAACACGAAGCAACTGCAAGCCAATGTACGAAAACACTTCACCAGCACTTACAGCAGCCACTGTTCACACAGGAATTTTGCTTTCGGGCTTACAGCACGGGTGAGCCTGATGCATGGACAAGGGCCCGGCACCGCACCCATATTCAAGGATGGTGGCACTGCTGTGCAGCACACGAGGAAAGGCAACAACCGCACAATTTTGTAATTAAGCAGCCTGGGCTGATGATACAGATCTCAACAAGTATCAACTGTTGGAGACCCCCCCCGAGTATATACGAGCGGCTTGAACGCCTACCCAGGTGTGATGCTCCTCTTGTTGGTTGATCGCTCAGTTTTGCTGCCCTATCCCATATCTTGCCGCCTGTCGTGAACTGTTACTCGACCCGCACAGCCCTGCCGTGCTCCGTTGCTGCCACGAGTGTCCTCTTGTTAGTCAGTACGGCTCTGTAGGCCCTGTGACACCTTTCCGGCTAGTGGTGCCCACGAATTATCACCGCCCAATACTCTCACGTGTATAATGTACTTGAGGTTCTTTGCCTCTGTTAACAGTTCATGGTACCTCTTTGACTCCTCTCGTAGAGCTGCGGGGAGCTCCACGGGTGGTAAGCTGCGCGTTTGCTGAAGTATCGACGACATCCGCACTAGCAGAGGTACTGAGGCTCGTTGCCCCGGTGCAATAGTCTCTGGTAATAGAGCAGGTACGTGCCATTTGTACCGTTCTGCTATAGTGTTTCTGTTAAAGTTTCTTTCATCAACCCTTTACTCTGTGCTCGTTTTCGTCTCGCAGACACTGGTTGCTGTGTACTCGTGCCACTGTCTACAGGCTGCTCCTGCCGGGTGTGTACTGGTGACGACTGCTGGCTTTGTGGGTCGTCTGTTCGTATACCTGCTGCTGCAGCGGTTGTATGCGACGGCCAAAGGGTGGTCATATCCTCGCTGCCTCCGATGTATGTGGCGGTTCTTAGCTGCTTTTCCGCGGCTGTTGCTGTGTTCAGGAGGTGTCGGCGGTGAGTCGGACAGCACCACCGCGGTCAGTGAATGAGGGCCGAAAGAGTATAGCTGCAAACGTTACACTGCTGCCGAGAGTGGCATCAAGTTTTCGTCGAGCTGGGCATCTTGTGTACTGCCGAGACGCATTGTGGTTCTGAGTTGCTGGTAGCGCCTTGTCTCACTCTCACAAAGGGCACCAAAGGCTTTGGATACTTGCGACAGCGTAGGGCTGGCAAAGAAACCCCCGCGGCAGATGTGAAACTGCCATGTTTTTTTCTTCAAGCAGCTCGAGAGGCAGTTTCAAGCTAAACGGTTGGCAGCTTCGTGATAAAGGTGGCCTGCTACAACTGCACGTTGAGCTGCAGCGAATCTGTAGAAGAAGCTCTGTCACTTAACAGTGAATAATGGTCCCTCGCAGGGAAGAAGTACACCTGGGACAACGTTTACACCATTGTAACAGGAAGCATTAGAGGTGGGTTGCGCGCCGCAGTGAAGGCGCTACTTCTCTTACGCAAGCTCATCTGCTTATAGCTTGCGAGTCTCTAGGAGTGCAGCAGGCCGGCAGTGGCGACAAGATGGGTACGTGCCATTTTGCCTTGAGGCACCTCAAAACGGGTAGAGGCAGGAACACCATGGTCCGAGGAGACAGCGTGGCACGACAGGGCCGTGGGAATGTGCACAACCGAGCATATTTCCTTCTCGTACCTGATGCTGGCAGGGGACTACCAGACGCAAGACACTGCCAGGGAAGAAGACTCGGCTTACCGACGCTACGAGTGACACACGGGCAAGGCTGGCAAACGAGCACAGCTCGAGGCTCCATTGACACATACGCACATGAAGAAGTTAGACACTGCAGCGCTGCGCATGTTTACTGCAGCGCAAGTGCAGGAGAACAAGCCAGCAGCACTTTGAAAACGTGGACCAGCTGCAGGTGGATGTCCGTCTGGACGGTGACTTCAGCAGGCAGGCGCATTCTACACTGAGCAGCTTCCGCACGCTTGCTAACCGCCCAGAGAAGCAGCGTTTGCAGCATGAATAAGATCATGAATGACCGTGTTTTGCTTTTTTGTGCTCCCCACGGTGATACCCGTATCACAGCACCGCACAAAGGGTGCCGCCTCCGCACAAAAGAAGCTTAGACAGGGTCACCAGAAACCAGTCTATTGGATATGCCTTATGTGCTACGAGTTCGCAGCGTCGTTGCAGTTTTGTCCAAACCCTAAGCAAAAGCAGAAGGCTTGTGAAACGCAGGCGACCCGCGTCCAACATGACCCACAATACCACAAAGAACAGAATCGGTGTGCATAACGGGGTTGCTCAGGGCAGCAATGGTACTTACAACGAAAGATTAAGGAGGCGTCAAGTGACCTTAACAGGTTCCTTCCGCACTGTCTTCACAGCAACAAGAGAACTTTCTTGCCATGGTGGTGATAGCACTTCCAATCCTCCCAGCATAAACGAGTGGTCCCAGCCGTGCTGTGCTGTTCAACGAGCACCTTACTGGCAAGCAGTCTGCGGATATGCTGTCTTACGCACCATTCGCGAAGGGTACAGACAGTAGCATTAGCCGCTACTTCTATTTAGTCTCTCTCTCTTGATCTTAAGGATGCTAGCACTCTCCTCGAACTTCGCGCGAACGTGACCATGCCATATACCTAGCAACTGCGGCGTAGGCTGCCCTTCTAATAACGGACCACAACCCGGGAACACGCTTTTGTCTAGCGGTCTACGCACAAAGCCTAAGCGCTTCGGCCCTTTTTCCAAGTCGGAGGCGCTCTTCAGTCAGCTTGTTCTTGCACTCCACGGCTTTCGAACGAGTGACCCACATGCAAGCCGTCCGAAATGCACATGGCTGAGGAGGTGATGGAGAACCTAGTACAAAGCTTTAGAATAGTCTAGCAAAATCCAGCCCTGTGCTTGGACTCTCGTTGAAGAAGTGAACAATATTCTAGGGACGATTTCTTTCACGATCAAGGCGCCTTGATTGCCGCGTATTCGACTCAGCTCTATGTGCACGCTGGCGCCCATAGAAAGGCATTGCCTTGAACACGTTTTATGCGCAACCATGATACATACGCTTGTGCGGAGGAAGAGACAGGAGTCGAACTTGCAGAACTTTGGCGAGTATCGCTTTCGTATGACGCTTGATACCAAGAGGGGGCTTACCGATATAGTCTCGAAAATTGCGCACGGGACTGTCGTAACGTGCGCCCCGCCTGAAAAGCCGCGTTTACACGTGCAGCAGCACACCTGGCATGCTGCTTCACACTGATTCATCGCGAGCTCCTAGGCTTGACCGTTCAATAAGAAGTTGCAGTCCACGAGACGAAACCGTATGGTGACAAAGCATCCGAGAAAACAACTTTACTATCTTTACTTGAATATTCAAGCACGACTTGAAATTGACGCCACATGATCGCATATGCAAAAACATAATCAGTCAGTTGCCGGACAGAAAAAGACTACTGTCTCCGTACTTCGGCAGCCACTCGCTGGGCTGCGTAGTAACCGTCTTCAAATGTGCTGCGTCTTTTGTAGGAGGGTCTAGTCCATTCCTGCCACTGATGAGCCTGCTTAATTATGGAGTAGTTGAGCGAGGAGTGCCTTCGTGCTGTAACGATGTAGAGGTCACCTGGCACCTCTGCGCTTTGATCGCTTAGATTGAGTAGTTGACACCTGTGGGTGCATTTACCGCTTCTATGAAGAGTCATGTAGAGACGTCATGAGAAACGTAGTAGCGACATACTCGCAAGCAAACCAGCTTAATGATGGCAGGTGATGAGCCATGAAAAGCGGTATGTCCTGGCTCGAAGGTGGATTTGTAGATTCTTCAATGCGGACCAAGCCAACCCCCCCAGAATTGTTCCGTGCTTGTCAATCATTAGTGCGTACATTCAAGTCTAACGTCTGCCATCATGCTGTCCGCGCTGCAGGAGAAAAGCTCCCCTGCCGGATCTTGTGGGCTGATGCTTCCAGCACCGGAGATCTACAGGTTGACGCGGTTGCTCCAGATGTGCCTAGGCTGCATGAGAATCTGAGTGGAGGGCGCCACTACGCTTCCAACATCTTTCCTAGCAGAGTGAATGCCTCATATGCTCCAAAGCACAAACGAGGGAGACAGACATTAGAACTCGCATTGGTTAAGTAGACTCAATTAGATTGGCGTATACTGGAAAGACCGGCTACTTGTGCGTGCGGGCTCCTTTGCTTATTACTTATGCATATTGATCTCGTCTCAGGTTGATTTCGAAGCTATCTTCACCTGAGGATCCTCATTCTACTTCGCCTGTACTCAACGAAATACCGGAGATACCTGTGGTGGAGTTGCTCATGCTTATTCGCTCGTGTGTCGTCCTGATCTCTGACCAGCAAACGTATATTATTTCTCGTGTGTGTTGATGTGTACCTGCTGGGATGCGTTCGAGTATACCATACTCGCTCCATAGGATTTGAACTCGGTACCCTGAAAAAAGTAAGTTTTCCTTTTTGTTTATGACGCCTGGAAAAATCCTCTCCTGAGTAAGGGTGGAAAATTTCCTGCACAGCCGCGATAGTGGGTGTTCTTATGAGATTCACCGCTGCTGCTGTGAAGAAGTGGTGCCTCAACATATCTAGAAAACAGCAAGGACGGCAAAGACAGGGTTGTCGGCTACAAACAAACAGCGCCAGCATGTTCATGATCGACTGCGTGCATGACGAAGTTCATGGAAGTGCATGAATGCGTGCCTGTACCCGCGTCCGGTGCACACAAGTGTACCACCAAGTGTATTCTTGGACAGTACACACGTGACTCTCCAAGTCGCGCACGCCTCTGGAACCACATGTGCACGACGGACGTCTGCGTGCTCACCTTGTGAGACCTTTCCGACTACCTCCTCAGCCGGAATGTAAACGATGTCTGCTGCACGTCAGCATCGACGGGTCCCAATACATCAGGTACACGCGCACGCACACCGACTCATAATCAGCCTAAACGAGCAAGTGGCTGTGCTTGGAAAGTGCTGCGCACCTATACTGAGAGCAACTGCCTCGATGGGCGTGCTTATCACCATAGCATCCGCGTTTATTCATTTACTTAAAGCATATGGGAAGCCACTAGTTAGTATTTGGGCGACCCCGCGTACACTCGTTACTGCCCATCTGAAAATGAGTAATGTTGCACCGCTATCAAGCTTCAGCCAAGCAGACAAACTCCCGTGGGCGTAGAGAGCTCGTTTGTGTAAGATGTTGTTTCCCCTCATGTGAACAGCCTGATGCGCAGGCTTCCGTGTGGCTCGTGGATTGGCGCCTGCGTGCGCCTGCCTGCAGGCGCTTTACACGCCTTCCTCATCGTACGTAGGAGCACTTTTTTTCCCTTCTGTTGGTTTC
The DNA here is from genome assembly GCF_030435755.1 of Ochotona princeps. Lineage (NCBI taxonomy): Eukaryota > Metazoa > Chordata > Mammalia > Lagomorpha > Ochotonidae > Ochotona > Ochotona princeps. The sequence goes on along the minus strand of NW_026701826.1, from coordinate 9,273 downwards.
CTTCCTAACACCAAGTTACCCTAAGGCAGGATATACCGGAAAGCTCAAGTGGAAGTTTAGAGGGGAGCGCTTTATTAGTTGCGTCATTTCCACCGCACATCCTCAACGTAGAGATATGCGTCTGCAGGCTCAGACTTATAGAGTAGCAAATATAACTGGCACGTATACACGTGTGTGCGTATGCATGTGTGTACATATATAACATCCTACGTATAAACAACACACACATACATTCACAAATTCTATCTGCGTTTGCACTCTACGCTTAGAATGCTAGGCCGATTAGTCCTCTGCACCGTTGTTCAAGTTTTCGTTATTCTGGGCTTCGACGCCCTGAAAGACAAGTAAATGCTGGCTAGCGTGACCCCGCAATGTGTGCTAGACGTGCATCGATATCTATATCTATATACACATATACATATACATACGCACATCTCCCCGGGGGTACGTGTATACGTTATGGTTGCAAATCAGGATATATACGTGAGCGCGTTGTGACAGGAGTGTGTCAAACCCCTCCGCCTCGAGCTATTTCGACATCTATCTTGCATTTCGTGCAAACCCGGCGCTGCACACAGCAGCTTTCCGACAGCACGCAAAAAATATCTGGATAATCAGCTGCTTCAGCTTACACTAGATTGCCGCCTTCGCACACACACTCGTACAAACCCCACGTGCACGCATGCGTAAACTTGCCCGTTCTAGAAGTGTATGAATGTGGATTTCTTGCTGCGGTAGCCTCTATGTCTAGCTTCGCAGGTGTTTCTGATATAAACACGGAAGTTTCAGTACCATCGACAGTGAAGCAACTTCATTCGTTCGCCAACTGTATATCTTTGTATAAGTCAGCGCTGCTGCAACACAGACAGCAATTCTGCATAGACGGAAAGCGAAGGCAACTGCGTATCCTCTAGTGCGCGCGTACATGTACGTACCGGTGCATTTGAGTCCGCAGTATTATGTACGTCCGCATGAGCTGTGCACGAATTTTTAGAGGTCTCTCTAAAGAGGTTTTCTACGTGACTGCGCGCTTTTTTTTTATCCAAACAAAGACAACCCTATAATAGTCCACGGGCATGCGTCCTTCAAAATGTATGTCCAGCGGCATATAAGCACACGCATAGTCCTGACTTATTAATCGCTAGAAATTTCCTCTTTCTATTTATGAGTCTCTTTGCAATTTGTCAGCGAGAGCTTGGCCCCCTACGCAAAGCTGCTGCCAGCGGACTTTCAGATACGATCAGTACACATTGTACACTTGTACCACTGACTATTTTCCGACTTCGTCACATGTTCATTTCAACCAAATGTGTGAGTATATCTCGACGTCAGCACATGTACACGTCAAACAAATGCGTGACGCTACCTATCGGCGGTACCTTATGTGCATGTCAAATATATGTATGAGTATTTGCCTCCGTGCATTCCTTAGAGCAATGATAGCACCCGGCTGCGGGGTGTATGTTGTTTTTGAGCACCTCTTCATTGATGTGAATCTGTAGAAATCGGCTTTTACAAATGTGTTGGCAGGGCAGGCTGCACTGGTGAAAAAACGCCTTTCCTGAACACCAGCGCGTGAACATACACTGCCGTGGGCCTTCTGGGGAACCTCTTCTTACGGAAGGCTCCACGTGAAAATCAAAAGTATCTGTACATCAAGTTCATCCCGGCACGCTGGATATTAAGAAGGGCCAGAAGACGGCGGGAGGGAGGCAGGTGGTCCTGACCCACTAAGATAACGGATTTCTGCTGCGTTAGTGGTGCGCTTTTCATTTTCGTTTGAAGTGCAGCTGCAGCCTTGGTCTTTGTCGCCGCAGCTGACTTGTCTACAAACACTACACGTGTCTCTGCGCGCTCCAATGTCTTCACGAGTGTAGCTCCTTGCGGAAGCTTCTGCTGCTGCTGTTCCACTTTTTTGGGGGTGACAGGAACTGGAGGCAGTTTTTTCGGTATGACTGCTGCTGCTGCCTCAGGTGCGGCTCCACTACCCAGTCCAACGACGGCCTTTGCAGGCTCTAACAACATCGGTGGAAACCCGCCCTTTTGGTCCCCAGCAGTTGTCAAGGGGGTTCCTTCCCTAACTTCGGCACCACTTTAGTAACTTTTGGCAGTGGTGGAATCTCTTTTTTTCCTGCTACTGGTGACGTTGCGGGCTGTGGAGCTCCCTTAGGAGCTGTACCTGGCCCTCCACCGTTCTGCAGAGTAACCTTTGGCATCAGTGAAATCTCTTTTTTTACTGCTACTGGTGTCGTTGCGGGCAGGGGAACTCCCTTAGGAGCTGTACCTGGCCCTCCAGCTTTCTGTGGAGTAACTTTTGGCATTAGTGAAATCTCTTTTTTTACTGCTATTGGTGTCGTTGCGGGCAGGGGAACTCCCTTAGGAGCTGTACCTGGCCCTCCAGCTTTCTGTGGAGTAACTTTTGGCATTAGTGAAATCTCTTTTTTAACTGCTACTGGTGTCGTTGCGGGCAGTGGACCTCCCTTAGGAGCTGTACCTGGTCCTCCAACTACTTTCTGTGGAGGCCATGTGGGGCCTGTTTTCAACATGGAAGGAGGCTGTATATGCCCTTCCCCTTTGGTAAGCCCATCGTCTGCTGCTTTACTACGTTCTGTACTCTTTGCGTCCCCTTTAGAAGGCTGTACGACGGAATGTTCGTGACGTGGACTTTGACATGTACCTATCAATATCTTTTGCGGCTGCTGTCGCTGCTGCTTGCAGTTTTCTCAACCCTTCCTCCTCCAGTAGCTGCTCCTGAAGACGTCGATATTGAAGTGCTTCCTGCTCCTCCAGCTGCCTCTTCCTCATCGCCTGTTTTCGCAGTTCAACTCTCAGCAACGCACGATCAATTTCTCCCAGTCTCTCTCCGTCGCGTGCCTCTGCAGCTGCCGTTGTGGCCTCATCTTCTTCTTTGTAAAACAGTCTTCCTCGGTTCTCCGCCACAGATGCTGCCCATCAAACGTGAACCAAAGAGATATCAAACTCGCTTCTGACACTAATCAGATCATCTTATGCTCAGCCGGTGTCCTCATAGTCATCTGACTCCAAGCTACTGCTGCTACCGCCATAGTCACAATGTATTGTGACACTCTAGTATGTACAGCTACGGCTGTTACTGCCGGAGTCACAGAGTATTGTGGCATAGTAGTACGTCCAGCTACTGCTGTTACTGCCATAGCTAAAGCGTACTGTGGCATAGTTGTATGTCCAGCTACTGCTGTTACGGCGATAGTCATAGTGTATTGAGGCATAGTAGTACGTCCCTGGTGCAGATTGCATATAAGAAAGACCATCGTACACCATACCTGGAATGGGCAAAAGCAGAGAGTCGTAATAATCCTCAAATAAATGACGTGGCGGTAGTGCAACAGGGAAACGCCAGAGTCGTCTTTGTTCCGCATACACAAGGGCCTCTACCCGGTCCATGAGTAATGCTTTGCTTCGATGATGCAACTGCTTTAAGCGAGAGCCATCACGCAGACCGTACTCAGCTCTGCATTGAGTGCGTAAGCTCCCAGCGGCTTGTAACGCCTCCTGCACCAGCAGCAAAAGCAGCACGAGAGATACCACCAGCGGCACAAGCACCTGTTTTTCTCATCTGCACGTGTAGTAGGTATGGCTAAGCATCTGAACAGACGCCGCACGAGCCGCTACATGTGCAGCGTAAGCACCAGCTCAGCACAACATTTGCCAGGAATATGTAGGAGCCTCTACACCAGCAGCACAAGCAGCACGGGAAACAGCAGCCGCGCAAAACTATGGGGAGCCAGTCGTTCAGTGGAAAGTCGCTTTTGTCAGCTACTTCGACATCTCTCTTGTCAACAACACGAGCAGTACGAAAGGTTGGCAGTGGCACGAGAAAGAACAGCTGCAGTTAAAAACGAGTTTTGTCTCAACACTGTGGGCACTAGGGCCGCCTAGGACTTGCTGCACCAAGAGCAAAAGCGGCACTAGAGAACAGCAGCACCGCAAGCATCATGCAAATCGACAACGCGAGACGCCTAGGAGGACTAGCAAAAAGCAGCACAAAGAACAACAACAGCAGCCTGTCCAAAAACACTCTTATCAACAGGCACGTGGATCCCTAGAAGACGTACCGGTGTTAAGCCCGCATCAAGCCACCGGTGTGAATATCAGTAGCACTTTCATGGAGTGTGGCTTTGTGTGTTGCTGCGATGGAGGAGAACGTAAAATATATACATGCACTAGCAAAACAATAACGGAGCACACAGGAAACCCATCTCATGGTGCGCGCACTGTGTACCTAAGTTCGAAGACGACGTAAGAGACAAAGAGCAACACATGCCAAAGGAGAAAAACGAAATTCATGAAGAACGGGAACAAGCTCACTGTATCACAAGACCGTTCACGCGTTACACGGGGAGTTGTGCTGGACACACACACGGGCGCCTACATGAAGAATGTCAGAAAAACAGCAGTTTGTCACAAGGTATACACGTGCTCACATTAAAAGCGGACAGCCACAGTATGTAGTAGAAATGCCTACACAGAAGGAATCCGCTTCTATGCTTATAGACATAAGCATATATATATTTATATATGTATATACATATATATATGTATACATATATGTATGTGCACATACAAATTTCCTCTGTCGCTGGAGCAACTGCAGCCGTTTGTGATAACGTAAACAGGTGCCCGCGCCAAACGCCAACAGTACACGGCGGAGTACAAACAGCTACACAGAATGAACGCATTAATATGTTGAGAGATATATGTACATATATACACATATACAGAGAGAGAGACAGAGAATAAGAAGAGAAAGTTTTGTTGCCAGTGGAGCAACTGCCATTTCCGTGCGGCTCTTGAAGTTGAGACTACAAAGTAAGGTGCATGCTTGCTTGAATAAGTATACCGTACGCAGATATGACAATCCTCAAACGAAATTACTCATCCAAATGAACCACGGAAAAAATAAAAATAACAGAAATACAATGGCAAGCACATGCGTTTCTGGGGTACGTAGACGTGCGTACAAGAATACGTATATTCATGTCTACATCGCATCGATGCCTCTTTATAATACTCACATAGAATAGATGTATATATATGCGCTATTTATGCACATAAAAACATAAATATACGTTCTAATTAAAGAGGCGGTTTTTTGATGCAGACGAAACACTTTGAAGAGTACATGAATGAAATTTTGCTCGTTTCAACTGTAAAGATGCAGCAAAAAGATGCAAGCAGCCGCTTTGAGTGCAACGGCCGCAGGGCCCTAATTGAGGGCATATACATAAACCAACTGGCACACAAATAACTCTCTCTTAGTATTAATCGATAGAGAAGGAAAGAGAAGAGGACGCCTCAAGCAACAGCTCTATAAGAAGAAAAACTCTGGTAATTAGTACCAGCAGCGGGCGGAACTACTGAATGAAGACCTCTCAGCACTAGTGCAGCACTACCAGCTGTAATGTCAGAAACTTTCTGCGTAAGGTAGAGGCTCCCACAGTGCCACGGTGATCAATAGAAGCACAGACAGCAGCACAGCGAGGAAGAGCGCAACGATATATGCCTATCTGCGGGCAGTAGTGCTCCTACTACTACTACTACTACGACTACGACCACTGTTGCTGCTACAGATATACTACTGCTACGACCACGACCACTGTTGCTGCTACAGATACTACTGTGGCTACAGCTGCCACTACTACTATTACTACCACAGCTGTATGAATATTTTGAGCGGAAGCAGTCATACCAACAGCACTAGCAGAAGATGCCCCGATAAACGTTCGAATACAGTTGCACCTGTAGCACCAGTAGTCGGCTATCTAATTGTTGTTGCAGTAACAGCACCTGCAGACCCGACAGATCCGATGAAGACGCTGCGCTGTAGGTAATGACAAAAGTATAACCGGTTAACAAGTACCATACACGGGGCTGGTAGTAGATGTTGTGTTAGCGTCAGCAGATGCTCTAGTGATAGCGCTGCCCATATTAAAAAGAGTGGCAGTAGCAGTAGTGGTGCTAGTAGCACCGACACCACCACAACCAGTGAGGGTGGTGTAGGTGACTATGCTATTGGTACTACTACTACTATTAGTAGTAGTAGTAGTTATGGAAGTAGCACCGGCAGCAGCAAATGCTTCAGAGTCCCTGCTGGTGATAGTAATCATAGACGTTGTCGTGACAACAGATGCAAATTAAACGTGACACCGGTGGTACTGGTAGTAATTCTGGTAGTAGTACCAGTAGTAGTAATGGTACTAGCACTAGTACTACTACTACTAGGGGTAGTAGCACTATTAACAGCGTATCAGCCATAGCACAGCTCTAGTAGTGGCACGAATAGGTTATCGGTCGTGTTGTTTCACGTGGATGCTGCAGTGCTACTAGCAGGGGACTGAGCAGGCGCAACAGAGATGGCGCTGGTGGTAGTGGGGGTAGTCATACTAATATAGTACGGCATCAACGGACAGACAACAGAAGGTATTAACGCACTCTACGCCTTGGTGGTTGCTGTGGTAGTAGTAGTAGTAGTCGTACTGGCACTACCGGCCACAAGAAACGCAGCAATTATAATGTTGGTATCAACATTAATAAGTGTGTTTTTGGTAATAGTACAGGTAGTAGTAGCGACCCCCCTCCCAGAGAAGCATCAGGGGAAAGCACTCGACTGACGGTAGGAGCAGCAAAGTCTGCTGGAGGGTATGAAGCGAGCAGTATTACTTGCGTCGCCCGTCTCTTTCTCTGATAAGAAGTATTAACTACTGTGTTGCCCGATTAACGGCAGCGGGATTTAAGCAACGTGCGTCTCGTGAATCGACGAAAGCACCAGCTCCCTGTGTTCAAACAACGGAAGAGAAACCTGCATAAGTTCTTTTTATATATGCATATGTATACATACGCGGCAATACGTCGTGTTGTGAAGCCCCTAGCCGGACGTGGAGACGTCTTCTACGTACTTGTGGACACCGCTGCGGTAGATTTGCACAGTGCATTGTGTGTTTCGGGAGCAGGAGCCTTTTGTGCCCACCCCACTAAGCATGAAGCAGGAAGAAAAGAGGAGCTACCACGCTGCATATATAATAACGGCTGTTGGCCAGTTTTTCACCATTTTACGAAGAGAAGTGAAGAGAGCAGTTGGAAGAAGATATGAACGGTGAGTCTGGCATTGCTGAGAAAAGAGGCATCTACAGCAGAAGCGAAATGCGAGCTCTGCAGAAGCCAGACACATAGAGTACCAGTCACGATAGCCCGCGAGTTCACAGCCAGTAATATGCTGGTGTAGTATAAAACACACAGGCACCACGTGAGAGAAACAGACGTAGGAGACACATGAGCGCAAGACATGTTGATATACGTGGTACAGACACTACGTCCATATAGTGAAAGAGGCACTATTACAAAGACGGGAAAGACTCATAAGTGAATATACGAGAGACACGTGAATGTACGTCAAGGAGAGATACGCTGAATAGACATCAAAGAGAGAGAAGAGTATATACGTGCGAGAGACACAAGGAAATATACGCGAATTAGCGCACGTGTGGATGTGCATGAGAGAAGTACACGAAGCTACATATGAAAAGGCACGCGTGATTACGCGTTAGTTAGATGAACACTAATGTAGCTGCTATTCAGCGTTTCCTCCAGACACACATGCCCTCAACAAACGCAGCATGTTGCCTTGACTTTCGTGCTCATTCCACTTCGGCTTCTTATGCCTCTAACATCTACTCGTTGCTGCACACGGAGTGCGACACCAGCGACTACAAAACCCTGTTGCTTGTGTGCGCTCAGTAGTGTACGGAAGCGTGCCATCTGAAACACATTCAGACATAGACTACATATACACATACATGTACGCACGCAATCGTTACCACTCTGCATTTCTCTTTTTTTATATAGGCATTAATAGACACATGTAGACATGTAGATATATCCGTGAGTGAGTCAGACGTTGCGTGTTATGCCGTAATGCATGCATGCCATTCGTAATGCGCGGAGGAGGGTCACTGTGATAACATTTTTATTTGCTGATGATACACACACCTGCTACTACAGTACGTCTATGTCTCTCTATGGACGCTTTCATCCCTGATATATTTAGACACCTGTGTTTCTAGGAGTTGATCAGAGTACGCGTGTCACGGCATAATACGCTCGAGGAAACATCTCTAGCCCTACGCGCACGCACTCAGTACTATACAATGAAGCTAAATGCTGTGTATAGTACAGGCGCGAACGCGTACGTGTGTTTATACTATGCTCCACCACAAACCGGCGTACATGATACGAAGTCAATACCTTTTGAAGCAGCTGCTCGGCTGCTGTGGCACCCGCGTGTAGCCTCGCTTAGACTGCGCTCGCCAAATACGAAACTAGCGGCTCCTTACACCACTTTATCGTTTGTCGATGTCCACATCTAGACAACCAGCAAGCACACGGTGCTCTCATAGTTCTTAGCGACTTCAGACAGAAGTCGAGATCTCTGTATATGTACCTGCGCTGCCACGAATTTATTCAACAATAGACGGAGACCCGACTTCAATTGCTGAATTTGCTCTCTTTCTGCCCGCAGTAGGTTTGCTTGTTGCAAATTCTGACGTGACAACGCGGCTACACGCTCGGCTTCCTGTGATACTGTTGCAATTGCCGCTAGAACGCTCGTCGGAGACTGAGACAACAGTAACAGGGGTGCTTGCAACAATATCGACACACTTGTTGCGAGGGAAAAACAGTGGCGCACATAAGTGCACACTAGTGATGGAGACTAGCGCAGCAGCAGACTAGAACACACGGAGAAAAAAGCGGCAGCAACTCCATCAAGTGCAGAACATGAAGCGATAACAGCTACAGCAGGAGAGCAGCACACTGCATAGGACCATCAGCAGCAGCACTGCACAGCACTACTACTACTACTAACAGCAGCAGCATCAATGCATAGTACTACTACTACCAGCACAGTATCACTGCCTAGAAGCACCCAGAGCACCACTGCACTACACTACTTCTAGCAGCAGCATCGCGCCATCATACACGCAGCAGCAGCATCACTACATGGTACTACCACCAGCAGCAGCACCACCACCGCCTGTGCCGAGGATCACCAACAGCAGCATCACTTCATAGTGATGTGAGCAGCATCATCAGTGCACAGAACCATCAGCAGCAGCATTACTGCATAATACTACCACCAGTAGTATGCATAGCACCAGCAGCAGCAGCAGTGCATAGTAGTGGCTACCAGCAGCAGCAGTACACAGAACCACCAGCAGCAGCAGTAGAAGCAGCACCACT
>NW_026701825.1:0-88719 GCF_030435755.1 Ochotona princeps | reverse complement strand
AAGGAAACTCAGTTTTCACACTCTATGCTTAGTGCCCTTTGAGTGCATTATCTAGGAATGAACCTGGTAGAGCATCCCACACAAACGAATGCTCCACATGCGGGTTTCACATGCCACCAACTCCACATTCACAGGCAACTTCAGCGCCACAGCCGTTTTCAGATAGCCCTCAATGCAAAGGCTGTAGACACAAATATTGGTGTGAGAGCTAATTCAATCAAGGAAACACTGCATGTTGGTGAAGGGCATATTGAAGAAGGATCAGCCGAGTGGTTCTTGTGGGAGAACAACTCCATTTGGCTCACTAACTTCACACACCATCAGGCTTCCAAGCAGCTCTCAAGGAAACTCAGTTTTCACACTCTATGCTTAGTGCCCTATGAGTGCCTAGGACTGAAATGATGCTTGGTGAGAATTGCACACAAACGAATGCTCCACATGCGGGTTTCACATGCCACCAACTCGACATTCACAGGCACCTTCAGCGCCACAGCCGTTTTCAGATAGCCCTCAATGCAAAGGCTCTAGACGCAAATATTGGTGTGAGAGCTAATTCAATCAGGGAAACACTGCATGTTGGTGAAGGGCATCTTGAAGAAGGATCAGTCGAGTGGTTCTTGTGGGAGAACAACTCCATTTGGCTCACTAACTTCACACACCATCAGGCTTCCAAGCAGCTCTCAAGGAAACTCAGTTTTCACACTCCATGCTTAGTGCCCTATGAGTGCCTAGGACTGAAATGAAGTTGGTAGAGCATCCCACACAAACGAATGCTTCACATGCGGGTTTCACATGCCACCAACTCCACATTCACAGGCAACTTCAGCGCCACAGCCGTTTTCAGATAGCCCTCAATGCAAAGGCTCTAGACGCAAATATTGGTGTGAGAGCTAATTCAATCAAGGAAACACTGCATGTTGGTGAAGGGCATATTGAAGAAGGATCAGCCGAGTGGTTCTTGTGGGAGAACAACTCCATTTGGCTCACTAACTTCACACACCATCAGGCTTCCAAGCAGCTCTCAAGGAAACTCAGTTTTCACACTCTATGCTTAGTGCCCTATGAGTGCCTAGGACTGAAATGATGCTTGGTGAGAATTGCACACAAACGAATGCTCCACATGCGGGTTTCACATGCCACCAACTCGACATTCACAGGCACCTTCAGCGCCACAGCCGTTTTCAGATAGCCCTCAATGCAAAGGCTCTAGACGCAAATATTGGTGTGAGAGCTAATTCAATCAGGGAAACACTGCATGTTGGTGAAGGGCATCTTGAAGAAGGATCAGTCGAGTGGTTCTTGTGGGAGAACAACTCCATTTGGCTCACTAACTTCACACACCATCAGGCTTCCAAGCAGCTCTCAAGGAAACTCAGTTTTCACACTCCATGCTTAGTGCCCTATGAGTGCCTAGGACTGAAATGAAGTTGGTAGAGCATCCCACACAAACGAATGCTTCACATGCGGGTTTCACATGCCACCAACTCCACATTCACAGGCAACTTCAGCGCCACAGCCGTTTTCAGATAGCCCTCAATGCAAAGGCTCTAGACGCAAATATTGGTGTGAGAGCTAATTCAATCAAGGAAACACTGCATGTTGGTGAAGGGCATATTGAAGAAGGATCAGCCGAGTGGTTCTTGTGGGAGAACAACTCCATTTGGCTCACTAACTTCACACACCATCAGGCTTCCAAGCAGCTCTCAAGGAAACTCAGTTTTCACACTCTATGCTTAGTGCCCTATGAGTGCCTAGGACTGAAATGATGCTTGGTGAGAATTGCACACAAACGAATGCTCCACATGCGGGTTTCACATGCCACCAACTCGACATTCACAGGCACCTTCAGCGCCACAGCCGTTTTCAGATAGCCCTCAATGCAAAGGCTCTAGACGCAAATATTGTTGTGAGAGCTAACTCAATCAGGGAAACACTGCATGTTGGTGAAGGGCATCTTGAAGAAGGATCAGTCGAGTGGTTCTTGTGGGAGAACAACTCCATTTGGCTCACTAACTTCACACACCATCAGGCTTCCAAGCAGCTCTCAAGGAAACTCAGTTTTCACACTCCATGCTTAGTGCCCTATGAGTGCCTAGGACTGAAATGAAGTTGGTAGAGCATCCCACACAAACGAATGCTTCACATGCGGGTTTCACATGCCACCAACTCCACATTCACAGGCAACTTCAGCGCCACAGCCGTTTTCAGATAGCCCTCAATGCAAAGGCTCGAGACGCAAATATTGGTGTGAGAGCTAATTCAATCAAGGAAACACTGCATGTTGGTGAAGGGCATATTGAAGAAGGATCAGCCGAGTGGTTCTTGTGGGAGAACAACTCCATTTGGCTCACTAACTTCACACACCATCAGGCTTCCAAGCAGCTCTCAAGGAAACTCAGTTTTCACACTCTATGCTTAGTGCCCTTTGAGTGCATTATCTAGGAATGAACCTGGTAGAGCATCCCACACAAACGAAATCTTCACATGCGGGTTTCACATGCCACCAACTCCACATTCACAGGCAACTTCAGCGCCACAGCCGTTTTCAGATAGCCCTCAATGCAAAGGCTCTAGACGCAAATATTGGTGTGAGAGCTAATTCAATCAAGGAAACACTGCATGTTGGTGAAGGGCATATTGAAGAAGGATCAGCCGAGTGGTTCTTGTGGGAGAACAACTCCATTTGGCTCACTAACTTCACACACCATCAGGCTTCCAAGCAGCTCTCAAGGAAACTCAGTTTTCACACTCTATGCTTAGTGCCCTTTGAGTGCATTATCTAGGAATGAACCTGGTAGAGCATCCCACACAAACGAATGCTCCACATGCGGGTTTCACATGCCACCAACTCCACATTCACAGGCAACTTCAGCGCCACAGCCGTTTTCAGATAGCCCTCAATGCAAAGGCTGTAGACACAAATATTGGTGTGAGAGCTAATTCAATCAAGGAAACACTGCATGTTGGTGAAGGGCATATTGAAGAAGGATCAGCCGAGTGGTTCTTGTGGGAGAACAACTCCATTTGGCTCACTAACTTCACACACCATCAGGCTTCCAAGCAGCTCTCAAGGAAACTCAGTTTTCACACTCTATGCTTAGTGCCCTATGAGTGCCTAGGACTGAAATGATGCTTGGTGAGAATTGCACACAAACGAATGCTCCACATGCGGGTTTCACATGCCACCAACTCGACATTCACAGGCACCTTCAGCGCCACAGCCGTTTTCAGATAGCCCTCAATGCAAAGGCTCTAGACGCAAATATTGGTGTGAGAGCTAATTCAATCAGGGAAACACTGCATGTTGGTGAAGGGCATCTTGAAGAAGGATCAGTCGAGTGGTTCTTGTGGGAGAACAACTCCATTTGGCTCACTAACTTCACACACCATCAGGCTTCCAAGCAGCTCTCAAGGAAACTCAGTTTTCACACTCCATGCTTAGTGCCCTATGAGTGCCTAGGACTGAAATGAAGTTGGTAGAGCATCCCACACAAACGAATGCTTCACATGCGGGTTTCACATGCCACCAACTCCACATTCACAGGCAACTTCAGCGCCACAGCCGTTTTCAGATAGCCCTCAATGCAAAGGCTCTAGACGCAAATATTGGTGTGAGAGCTAATTCAATCAAGGAAACACTGCATGTTGGTGAAGGGCATATTGAAGAAGGATCAGCCGAGTGGTTCTTGTGGGAGAACAACTCCATTTGGCTCACTAACTTCACACACCATCAGGCTTCCAAGCAGCTCTCAAGGAAACTCAGTTTTCACACTCTATGCTTAGTGCCCTATGAGTGCCTAGGACTGAAATGATGCTTGGTGAGAATTGCACACAAACGAATGCTCCACATGCGGGTTTCACATGCCACCAACTCGACATTCACAGGCACCTTCAGCGCCACAGCCGTTTTCAGATAGCCCTCAATGCAAAGGCTCTAGACGCAAATATTGGTGTGAGAGCTAATTCAATCAGGGAAACACTGCATGTTGGTGAAGGGCATCTTGAAGAAGGATCAGTCGAGTGGTTCTTGTGGGAGAACAACTCCATTTGGCTCACTAACTTCACACACCATCAGGCTTCCAAGCAGCTCTCAAGGAAACTCAGTTTTCACACTCCATGCTTAGTGCCCTATGAGTGCCTAGGACTGAAATGAAGTTGGTAGAGCATCCCACACAAACGAATGCTTCACATGCGGGTTTCACATGCCACCAACTCCACATTCACAGGCAACTTCAGCGCCACAGCCGTTTTCAGATAGCCCTCAATGCAAAGGCTCTAGACGCAAATATTGGTGTGAGAGCTAATTCAATCAAGGAAACACTGCATGTTGGTGAAGGGCATATTGAAGAAGGATCAGCCGAGTGGTTCTTGTGGGAGAACAACTCCATTTGGCTCACTAACTTCACACACCATCAGGCTTCCAAGCAGCTCTCAAGGAAACTCAGTTTTCACACTCTATGCTTAGTGCCCTATGAGTGCCTAGGACTGAAATGATGCTTGGTGAGAATTGCACACAAACGAATGCTCCACATGCGGGTTTCACATGCCACCAACTCGACATTCACAGGCACCTTCAGCGCCACAGCCGTTTTCAGATAGCCCTCAATGCAAAGGCTCTAGACGCAAATATTGTTGTGAGAGCTAACTCAATCAGGGAAACACTGCATGTTGGTGAAGGGCATCTTGAAGAAGGATCAGTCGAGTGGTTCTTGTGGGAGAACAACTCCATTTGGCTCACTAACTTCACACACCATCAGGCTTCCAAGCAGCTCTCAAGGAAACTCAGTTTTCACACTCCATGCTTAGTGCCCTATGAGTGCCTAGGACTGAAATGAAGTTGGTAGAGCATCCCACACAAACGAATGCTTCACATGCGGGTTTCACATGCCACCAACTCCACATTCACAGGCAACTTCAGCGCCACAGCCGTTTTCAGATAGCCCTCAATGCAAAGGCTCGAGACGCAAATATTGGTGTGAGAGCTAATTCAATCAAGGAAACACTGCATGTTGGTGAAGGGCATATTGAAGAAGGATCAGCCGAGTGGTTCTTGTGGGAGAACAACTCCATTTGGCTCACTAACTTCACACACCATCAGGCTTCCAAGCAGCTCTCAAGGAAACTCAGTTTTCACACTCTATGCTTAGTGCCCTTTGAGTGCATTATCTAGGAATGAACCTGGTAGAGCATCCCACACAAACGAAATCTTCACATGCGGGTTTCACATGCCACCAACTCCACATTCACAGGCAACTTCAGCGCCACAGCCGTTTTCAGATAGCCCTCAATGCAAAGGCTCTAGACGCAAATATTGGTGTGAGAGCTAATTCAATCAAGGAAACACTGCATGTTGGTGAAGGGCATATTGAAGAAGGATCAGCCGAGTGGTTCTTGTGGGAGAACAACTCCATTTGGCTCACTAACTTCACACACCATCAGGCTTCCAAGCAGCTCTCAAGGAAACTCAGTTTTCACACTCCATGCTTAGTGCCCTATGAGTGCCTAGGACTGAAATGAAGTTGGTAGAGCATCCCACACAAACGAATGCTTCACATGCGGGTTTCACATGCCACCAACTCCACATTCACAGGCAACTTCAGCGCCACAGCCGTTTTCAGATAGCCCTCAATGCAAAGGCTCTAGACGCAAATATTGGTGTGAGAGCTAATTCAATCAAGGAAACACTGCATGTTGGTGAAGGGCATATTGAAGAAGGATCAGCCGAGTGGTTCTTGTGGGAGAACAACTCCATTTGGCTCACTAACTTCACACACCATCAGGCTTCCAAGCAGCTCTCAAGGAAACTCAGTTTTCACACTCTATGCTTAGTGCCCTTTGAGTGCATTATCTAGGAATGAACCTGGTAGAGCATCCCACACAAACGAAATCTTCACATGCGGGTTTCACATGCCACCAACTCCACATTCACAGGCAACTTCAGCGCCACAGCCGTTTTCAGATAGCCCTCAATGCAAAGGCTCTAGACGCAAATATTGGTGTGAGAGCTAATTCAATCAAGGAAACACTGCATGTTGGTGAAGGGCATATTGAAGAAGGATCAGCCGAGTGGTTCTTGTGGGAGAACAACTCCATTTGGCTCACTAACTTCACACACCATCAGGCTTCCAAGCAGCTCTCAAGGAAACTCAGTTTTCACACTCTATGCTTAGTGCCCTTTGAGTGCATTATCTAGGAATGAACCTGGTAGAGCATCCCACACAAACGAATGCTCCACATGCGGGTTTCACATGCCACCAACTCCACATTCACAGGCAACTTCAGCGCCACAGCCGTTTTCAGATAGCCCTCAATGCAAAGGCTGTAGACACAAATATTGGTGTGAGAGCTAATTCAATCAAGGAAACACTGCATGTTGGTGAAGGGCATATTGAAGAAGGATCAGCCGAGTGGTTCTTGTGGGAGAACAACTCCATTTGGCTCACTAACTTCACACACCATCAGGCTTCCAAGCAGCTCTCAAGGAAACTCAGTTTTCACACTCTATGCTTAGTGCCCTATGAGTGCCTAGGACTGAAATGATGCTTGGTGAGAATTGCACACAAACGAATGCTCCACATGCGGGTTTCACATGCCACCAACTCGACATTCACAGGCACCTTCAGCGCCACAGCCGTTTTCAGATAGCCCTCAATGCAAAGGCTCTAGACGCAAATATTGGTGTGAGAGCTAATTCAATCAGGGAAACACTGCATGTTGGTGAAGGGCATCTTGAAGAAGGATCAGTCGAGTGGTTCTTGTGGGAGAACAACTCCATTTGGCTCACTAACTTCACACACCATCAGGCTTCCAAGCAGCTCTCAAGGAAACTCAGTTTTCACACTCCATGCTTAGTGCCCTATGAGTGCCTAGGACTGAAATGAAGTTGGTAGAGCATCCCACACAAACGAATGCTTCACATGCGGGTTTCACATGCCACCAACTCCACATTCACAGGCAACTTCAGCGCCACAGCCGTTTTCAGATAGCCCTCAATGCAAAGGCTCTAGACGCAAATATTGGTGTGAGAGCTAATTCAATCAAGGAAACACTGCATGTTGGTGAAGGGCATATTGAAGAAGGATCAGCCGAGTGGTTCTTGTGGGAGAACAACTCCATTTGGCTCACTAACTTCACACACCATCAGGCTTCCAAGCAGCTCTCAAGGAAACTCAGTTTTCACACTCTATGCTTAGTGCCCTATGAGTGCCTAGGACTGAAATGATGCTTGGTGAGAATTGCACACAAACGAATGCTCCACATGCGGGTTTCACATGCCACCAACTCGACATTCACAGGCACCTTCAGCGCCACAGCCGTTTTCAGATAGCCCTCAATGCAAAGGCTCTAGACGCAAATATTGGTGTGAGAGCTAATTCAATCAGGGAAACACTGCATGTTGGTGAAGGGCATCTTGAAGAAGGATCAGTCGAGTGGTTCTTGTGGGAGAACAACTCCATTTGGCTCACTAACTTCACACACCATCAGGCTTCCAAGCAGCTCTCAAGGAAACTCAGTTTTCACACTCCATGCTTAGTGCCCTATGAGTGCCTAGGACTGAAATGAAGTTGGTAGAGCATCCCACACAAACGAATGCTTCACATGCGGGTTTCACATGCCACCAACTCCACATTCACAGGCAACTTCAGCGCCACAGCCGTTTTCAGATAGCCCTCAATGCAAAGGCTCTAGACGCAAATATTGGTGTGAGAGCTAATTCAATCAAGGAAACACTGCATGTTGGTGAAGGGCATATTGAAGAAGGATCAGCCGAGTGGTTCTTGTGGGAGAACAACTCCATTTGGCTCACTAACTTCACACACCATCAGGCTTCCAAGCAGCTCTCAAGGAAACTCAGTTTTCACACTCTATGCTTAGTGCCCTATGAGTGCCTAGGACTGAAATGATGCTTGGTGAGAATTGCACACAAACGAATGCTCCACATGCGGGTTTCACATGCCACCAACTCGACATTCACAGGCACCTTCAGCGCCACAGCCGTTTTCAGATAGCCCTCAATGCAAAGGCTCTAGACGCAAATATTGTTGTGAGAGCTAACTCAATCAGGGAAACACTGCATGTTGGTGAAGGGCATCTTGAAGAAGGATCAGTCGAGTGGTTCTTGTGGGAGAACAACTCCATTTGGCTCACTAACTTCACACACCATCAGGCTTCCAAGCAGCTCTCAAGGAAACTCAGTTTTCACACTCCATGCTTAGTGCCCTATGAGTGCCTAGGACTGAAATGAAGTTGGTAGAGCATCCCACACAAACGAATGCTTCACATGCGGGTTTCACATGCCACCAACTCCACATTCACAGGCAACTTCAGCGCCACAGCCGTTTTCAGATAGCCCTCAATGCAAAGGCTCGAGACGCAAATATTGGTGTGAGAGCTAATTCAATCAAGGAAACACTGCATGTTGGTGAAGGGCATATTGAAGAAGGATCAGCCGAGTGGTTCTTGTGGGAGAACAACTCCATTTGGCTCACTAACTTCACACACCATCAGGCTTCCAAGCAGCTCTCAAGGAAACTCAGTTTTCACACTCTATGCTTAGTGCCCTTTGAGTGCATTATCTAGGAATGAACCTGGTAGAGCATCCCACACAAACGAAATCTTCACATGCGGGTTTCACATGCCACCAACTCCACATTCACAGGCAACTTCAGCGCCACAGCCGTTTTCAGATAGCCCTCAATGCAAAGGCTCTAGACGCAAATATTGGTGTGAGAGCTAATTCAATCAAGGAAACACTGCATGTTGGTGAAGGGCATATTGAAGAAGGATCAGCCGAGTGGTTCTTGTGGGAGAACAACTCCATTTGGCTCACTAACTTCACACACCATCAGGCTTCCAAGCAGCTCTCAAGGAAACTCAGTTTTCACACTCTATGCTTAGTGCCCTTTGAGTGCATTATCTAGGAATGAACCTGGTAGAGCATCCCACACAAACGAATGCTCCACATGCGGGTTTCACATGCCACCAACTCCACATTCACAGGCAACTTCAGCGCCACAGCCGTTTGCATATAGCCCTCATTGCAAAGGCTCTAGACACAAATATTGGTGTGGGAGCTAATTCAATCAAGGAAACACTGCATGTTGGTGAAGGGCATATTGAAGAAGGATCAGCCGAGTGGTTCTTGTGGGAGAACAACTCCATTTAGCTCACTAACTTCACACACCATCAGGCTTCCAAGCAGCTCTCAAGGAAACTCAGTTTTCACACTCTATGCTTAGTGCCCTTTGAGTGCCTAGGACTGAAATGATGCTTGGTGAGAATTGCACACAAACGAATGCTCCACATGCGGGTTTCACATGCCACCAACTCGACATTCACAGGCACCTTCAGCGCCACAGCCGTTTTCAGATAGCCCTCAATGCAAAGGCTCTAGACGCAAATATTGGTGTGAGAGCTAATTCAATCAGGGAAACACTGCATGTTGGTGAAGGGCATCTTGAAGAAGGATCAGTCGAGTGGTTCTTGTGGGAGAACAACTCCATTTGGCTCACTAACTTCACACACCATCAGGCTTCCAAGCAGCTCTCAAGGAAACTCAGTTTTCACAATCCATGCTTAGTGCCCTATGAGTGCCTAGGACTGAAATGAAGTTGGTAGAGCATCCCACACAAACGAATGCTTCACATGCGGGTTTCACATGCCACCAACTCCACATTCACAGGCAACTTCAGCGCCACAGCCGTTTTCAGATAGCCCTCAATGCAAAGGCTCTAGACGCAAATATTGGTGTGAGAGCTAATTCAATCAAGGAAACACTGCATGTTGGTGAAGGGCATATTGAAGAAGGATCAGCCGAGTGGTTCTTGTGGGAGAACAACTCCATTTGGCTCACTAACTTCACACACCATCAGGCTTCCAAGCAGCTCTCAAGGAAACTCAGTTTTCACACTCTATGCTTAGTGCCCTATGAGTGCCTAGGACTGAAATGATGCTTGGTGAGAATTGCACACAAACGAATGCTCCACATGCGGGTTTCACATGCCACCAACTCGACATTCACAGGCACCTTCAGCGCCACAGCCGTTTTCAGATAGCCCTCAATGCAAAGGCTCTAGACGCAAATATTGGTGTGAGAGCTAATTCAATCAGGGAAACACTGCATGTTGGTGAAGGGCATCTTGAAGAAGGATCAGTCGAGTGGTTCTTGTGGGAGAACAACTCCATTTGGCTCACTAACTTCACACACCATCAGGCTTCCAAGCAGCTCTCAAGGAAACTCAGTTTTCACACTCCATGCTTAGTGCCCTATGAGTGCTTAGGACTGAAATGAAGTTGGTAGAGCATCCCACACAAACGAATGCTTCACATGCGGGTTTCACATGCCACCAACTCCACATTCACAGGCAACTTCAGCGCCACAGCCGTTTTCAGATAGCCCTCAATGCAAAGGCTCTAGACGCAAATATTGGTGTGAGAGCTAATTCAATCAAGGAAACACTGCATGTTGGTGAAGGGCATATTGAAGAAGGATCAGCCGAGTGGTTCTTGTGGGAGAACAACTCCATTTGGCTCACTAACTTCACACACCATCAGGCTTCCAAGCAGCTCTCAAGGAAACTCAGTTTTCACACTCTATGCTTAGTGCCCTTTGAGTGCATTATCTAGGAATGAACCTGGTAGAGCATCCCACACAAACGAAATCTTCACATGCGGGTTTCACATGCCACCAACTCCACATTCACAGGCAACTTCAGCGCCACAGCCGTTTTCAGATAGCCCTCAATGCAAAGGCTCTAGACGCAAATATTGGTGTGAGAGCTAATTCAATCAAGGAAACACTGCATGTTGGTGAAGGGCATATTGAAGAAGGATCAGCCGAGTGGTTCTTGTGGGAGAACAACTCCATTTGGCTCACTAACTTCACACACCATCAGGCTTCCAAGCAGCTCTCAAGGAAACTCAGTTTTCACACTCTATGCTTAGTGCCCTTTGAGTGCATTATCTAGGAATGAACCTGGTAGAGCATCCCACACAAACGAATGCTCCACATGCGGGTTTCACATGCCACCAACTCCACATTCACAGGCAACTTCAGCGCCACAGCCGTTTTCAGATAGCCCTCAATGCAAAGGCTGTAGACACAAATATTGGTGTGAGAGCTAATTCAATCAAGGAAACACTGCATGTTGGTGAAGGGCATATTGAAGAAGGATCAGCCGAGTGGTTCTTGTGGGAGAACAACTCCATTTGGCTCACTAACTTCACACACCATCAGGCTTCCAAGCAGCTCTCAAGGAAACTCAGTTTTCACACTCTATGCTTAGTGCCCTATGAGTGCCTAGGAC
The DNA here is from genome assembly GCF_030435755.1 of Ochotona princeps. NCBI lineage: Eukaryota > Metazoa > Chordata > Mammalia > Lagomorpha > Ochotonidae > Ochotona > Ochotona princeps. Next base: position 77,413 of record NW_026701825.1, on the reverse strand, counting down.
TGAAATGATGCTTGGTGAGAATTGCACACAAACGAATGCTCCACATGCGGGTTTCACATGCCACCAACTCGACATTCACAGGCACCTTCAGCGCCACAGCCGTTTTCAGATAGCCCTCAATGCAAAGGCTCTAGACGCAAATATTGGTGTGAGAGCTAATTCAATCAGGGAAACACTGCATGTTGGTGAAGGGCATCTTGAAGAAGGATCAGTCGAGTGGTTCTTGTGGGAGAACAACTCCATTTGGCTCACTAACTTCACACACCATCAGGCTTCCAAGCAGCTCTCAAGGAAACTCAGTTTTCACACTCCATGCTTAGTGCCCTATGAGTGCCTAGGACTGAAATGAAGTTGGTAGAGCATCCCACACAAACGAATGCTTCACATGCGGGTTTCACATGCCACCAACTCCACATTCACAGGCAACTTCAGCGCCACAGCCGTTTTCAGATAGCCCTCAATGCAAAGGCTCTAGACGCAAATATTGGTGTGAGAGCTAATTCAATCAAGGAAACACTGCATGTTGGTGAAGGGCATATTGAAGAAGATCAGCCGAGTGGTTCTTGTGGGAGAACAACTCCATTTGGCTCACTAACTTCACACACCATCAGGCTTCCAAGCAGCTCTCAAGGAAACTCAGTTTTCACACTCTATGCTTAGTGCCCTTTGAGTGCATTATCTAGGAATGAACCTGGTAGAGCATCCCACACAAACGAATCTCCACATGCGGGTTTCACATGCCACCAACTCCACATTCACAGGCAACTTCAGCGCCACAGCCGTTTTCAGATAGCCCTCAATGCAAAGGCTCTAGACGCAAATATTGGTGTGAGAGCTAATTCAATCAAGGAAACACTGCATGTTGGTGAAGGGCATATTGAAGAAGGATCAGCCGAGTGGTTCTTGTGGGAGAACAACTCCATGTGGCTCACTAACTTCACACACCATCAGGCTTCCAAGCAGCTCTCAAGGAAACTCAGTTTTCACACTCTATGCTTAGTGCCCTTTGAGTGCCTAGGACTGAAATGAAACTTGGTGAGTATCAAACACAAACGAATGCTCCACATGCGGGTTTCACATGCCACCAACTCCACATTCACAGGCAACTTCAGCGCCACAGCCGTTTTCAGATAGCCCTCAATGCAAAGGCTCTAGACGCAAATATTGGTGTGAGAGCTAAATCAATCAAGGAAACACTGCATGTTGGTGAAGGGCATATTGAAGAAGGATCAGCTGAGTGGTTCTTGTGGGAGAACAACTCCATTTGGCTCACTAACTTCACACACCATCAGGCTTCCAAGCAGCTCTCAAGGAAACTCAGTTTTCACACTCTATGCTTAGTGCCCTTTGAGTGCCTAGGACTGAAATGAAGCTTGGTGAGCATCCCACACAAACGAATGCTCCACAGGCCGTTTTCACATGCCACCAACTCCACATTCACAGGCAACTTCAGCGCCACAGCCGTTTTCAGATAGCCCTCAATGCAAAGGCTCTAGATGCAAATATTGGTGTGAGAACTAATTCAATCAAGGAAACACTGCATGTTGGTGAAGGGCATATTGAAGAAGGATCAGCCGAGTGGTTCTTGTGGGAGAACAATTCCATTTGGCTCACTAACCTCACACACCATCAGGCTTCCAAGCAGCTCTCAAGGAAACTCAGTTTTCACACTCTATGCTTAGTGCCCTTTGAGTGCCTAGGACTGAAATGAAGCTAGGTGAGCATCCCACACAAACGAATGCTCCACATGCGGGTTTCACATGCCACCAACTCCACATTCTCAGGCAACTTCAGCGCCACAGCCGTTTTCAGATAGCCCTCAATGCAAAGGCTCTAGACGCAAATATTGGTGTGAGAGCTAATTCAATCAAGGAAACACTGCATGTTGGTGAAGGGCATATTGAAGAATGACCAGCCGAGTGGTTCTTGTGGGAGAACAACTCCATTTGGCTCACTAACTTCAAACACCATCAGGCTTCCAAGCAGCTCTCAAGGAAACTCATTTTTCACACTCTGTGCTTAGTGTCCTTTGAGTCCCTAGGACTGAAATGAAAGTTGGTGAGCATCAAACACAAACGAATGCTCTACATGCGGGTTTCACATGCCACCAACTCCACATTCTCAGGCAACTTCAGCGCCACAGCCGTTTTCAGATAGCCCTCAATGCAAGGGCTCTAGACGCAAATATTGGTGTGAGAGCTAATTCAATCAAGGAAACACTGCATGTTGGTGAAGGGCATATTGAAGAAGGATCAGCCGAGTGGTTCTTGTGGGAGAACAACTCCATTTGGCCCACTAACTTGACACACCATCAGGCTTCGAAGCAGCTCTCAAGGAAACTCAGTTTTCACACTCTATCCTTAGTGCCCTTTGAGTGCATTATGTAGGAATGAACCTGGTTGAGCATCCCACACAAACGAATGCTCCACATGCGGGTTTCACATGCCACCTACTCCACATTCACAGGCAACTTCAGCGCCACAGCCGTTTTCAGATAGCCCTCAATGCAAGGGCTCTAGACGCAAATATTGGTGTGAGAGCTAATTCAATCAAGGAAACACTGCATGTTGGTGAAGGGCATATTGAAGAAGGATCAGCTGAGTGGTTCTTGTGGGAGAACAACTCCATTTGGCTCACTAACTTCACACACCATCAGGCTTCCAAGCAGCTCTCAAGGAAACTCAGTTTTCACACTCTATGCTTAGTGCCCTTTGAGTGCCTAGGACTGAAATGAAGCTTGGTGAGCATCCCACACAAACGAATGCTCCACAGGCCGGTTTCACATGCCACCAACTCCACATTCACAGGCAACTTCAGCGCCACAGCCGTTTTCAGATGGCCCTCAATGCAAAGGCTCTAGATGCAAATATTGGTGTGAGAACTAATTCAATCAAGGAAACACTGCATGTTGGTGAAGGGCATATTGAAGAAGGATCAGCCGAGTGGTTCTTGTGGGAGAACAATTCCATTTGGCTCACTAACCTCACACACCATCAGGCTTCCAAGCAGCTCTCAAGGAAACTCAGTTTTCACACTCTATGCTTAGTGCCCTTTGAGTGCCTAGGACTGAAATGAGGCTAGGTGAGCATCCCACACAAACGAATGCTCCACATGCGGGTTTCACATGCCACCAACTCCACATTCTCAGGCAACTTCAGCGCCACAGCCGTTTTCAGATAGCCCTCAATGCAAAGGCTCTAGACGCAAATATTGGTGTGAGAGCTAATTCAATCAAGGAAACACTGCATGTTGGTGAAGGGCATATTGAAGAATGACCAGCCGAGTGGTTCTTGTGGGAGAACAACTCCATTTGGCTCACTAACTTCACACACCATCAGGCTTCCAAGCAGCTCTCAAGGAAACTCATTTTTCACACTCTGTGCTTAGTGCCCTTTGAGTCCCTAGGACTGAAATGAAAGTTGGTGAGCATCAAACACAAACGAATGCTCCACATGCGGGTTTCACATGCCACCAACTCCACATTCTCAGGCAACTTCAGCGCCACAGCCGTTTTCAGATAGCCCTCAATGCAAGGGCTCTAGACGCAAATATTGGTGTGAGAGCTAATTCAATCAAGGAAACACTGCATGTTGGTGAAGGGCATATTGAAGAAGGATCAGCCGAGTGGTTCTTGTGGGAGAACAACTCCATTTGGCCCACTAACTTGACACACCATCAGGCTTCGAAGCAGCTCTCAAGGAAACTCAGTTTTCACACTCTATCCTTAGTGCCCTTTGAGTGCATTATCTAGGAATGAACCTGGTTGAGCATCCCACACAAACGAATGCTCCACATGCGGGTTTCACATGCCACCTACTCCACATTCACAGGCAACTTCAGCGCCACAGCCGTTTTCAGATAGCCCTCAATGCAAGGGCTCTAGACGCAAATATTGGTGTGAGAGCTAATTCAATCAAGGAAACACTGCATGTTGGTGAAGGGCATATTGAAGAAGGATCAGCCGAGTGGTTCTTGTGGGAGAACAACTCCATTTGGCTCACTAACTTCACACACCATCAGGCTTCCAAGCAGCTCTCAAGGAAACTCAGTTTTCACACTCTATTCTTAGTGCCCTTTGAGTGCCTAGGACTCTAATGAAGCTAGGTGAGGATCACACACAAACGAATGCTCCACATTCGGGTTTCACATGCCACCAACTCCACATTCTCAGGCAACTTCACCGCCACAGCCGTTTTCAGATAGCCCTCAATGCAAAGGCTCTAGAAGCAAATATTGGTGTGAGAGCTAATGCAATCAAGGAAACACTGCATGTTGGTGAAGGGCATATTGAAGAAGGATCAGCCGAGTGGTTCTTGTGGGAGAACAACTCCATTTGGCTCACTAAATTCACACACCATCAGGCTTCCAAGCAGCTCTCAAGGAAACTCAGTTTTCACACTCTATGCTTAGTGCCCTTTGAGTGCATTATCTAGGAATGAACCTGGTAGAGCATCCCACACAAACGAATGCTCTACATGCGGGTTTCACATGCCACCAACTCCACATTCTCAGGCAACTTCAGCGCCACAGCCGTTTTCAGATAGCCCTCAATGTAAAGGCTCTAGACGCAAATATTGGTGTGAGAGCTAATTCAATCAAGGAAACAATGCATGTTGGTGAAGGGCATATTGAAGAAGGATCAGCCGAGTGGTTCTTGTGGGAGAACAACTCCATTTGGCTCACTAACTTCACACACCATCAGGCTTCCAAGCAGCTCTCAAGGAAACTCAGTTTTCACACTCTATGCTTAGTGCCCTTTGAGTGCATTATCTAGGAATAAACCTGGTAGAGCATTCCACACAAAGGAATGCTCCACATGCGGGTTTCACATGCCACCAACTACACATTCACAGGCAACTTCAGCGCCACAGCCGTTTTCAGATAGCCCTCAATGTAAAGGCTCTAGACGCAAATATTGGTGTGAGAGCTAATTCAATCAAGGAAACACTGCATGTTGGTGAAGGGCATATTGAAGAAGGATCAGCCGAGTGGTTCTTGTGGGAGAACAACTCCATGTGGCTCACTAACTTCACACACCATCTGGCTTCCAAGCAGCTCTCAAGGAAACTCAGTTTTCACACTGTATGCTTAGTGCCCTTTCAGTGCCTTGAACTGAAATGAAACTTGGTGAGCATCCCACACAAACGAATGCTCCACATGCGGGTTTCACATGCCACCAACTCCACATTCTCAGGCAACTTCAGCGCCACAGCCGTTTTCAGATAGCCCTCAATGCAAAGGCACTAGACGCAAGTATTGGTGTGAGAGCTAATTCAATCAAGGAAACACTGCATGTTGGTGAAGGGCATATTGAAGAAGGATCAGCCGAGTGGTTCTTGTGGGAGAACAATTCCATTTGGCTCACTAACTTCACACACCATCAGGCTTCCAAGCAGCTCTCAAGGAAACTCAGTTTTCACACTCTATGCTTAGTGCCCTTTGAGTGCATTATCTGGGAATGAATCTGGTAGAGCATCCCACACAAACGAATGCTCCACATGCGGGTTTCACATGCCACCAACACCACATTCACAGGCAACTTCAGCGCCACAGCCGTTTTCAGATAGCCCTCAATGCAAAGGCTCTAGACGCAAATATTGGTGTGAGAGCTAATTCAATCAAGGAAACACTGCATGTTGGTAAAGGGCATATTGAAGAAGGATCAGCCGAGTGGTTCTTGTGGGAGAACAACTCCATTTGGCTCACTAACTTCACACACCATCAGGCTTCCAAGCAGCTCTCAAGGAAACTCAGTTTTCACACTCTATGCCTAGTGCCCTTTGAGTTCCTAGGACTGAAATGAAACTTGGTGAGCATCAAACACAAACGAATGCTCCACATGCGGGTTTCACATGCCACCAACTCCACATTCACAGGCAACTTCAGCGCCACAGCCATTTTCAGATAGCCCTCAATGCAATGGCTCTAGACGCAAATATTGGTGTGAGAGCTAATTCAATCAAGGAAACACTGCATGTTGGTGAAGGGCATATTGAAGAAGGATCAGCCGAGTGGTTCTTGTGGGAGAACAACTCCATTTGGCTCACTAACTTCACACACCATCAGGCTTCCAAGCAGCTCTAAAGAAAACTCAGTTTTCACACTCTATGCTTAGTGCCTTTGAGTGCATTATCTAGAAATAAACTTGGTAGAGCATCCCACACAAACGAATGTTCCACATGCGGGTTTCACATGCCCGCAACTCCACATTCTCAGGCAACTTCAGCGCCACAGCCGTTTTCAGATAGCCCTCAATGTAAAGGCTCTAGACGCAAATATTGGTGTGAGAGCTAATTCAATCAAGGAAACACTGCATGTTGGTGAAGGGCATATTGAAGAAGGATCAGCCGAGTGGTTCTTGTGGGAGAACAACTCCATTTGGCTCACTAACTTCACACACCATCAGGCTTCCAAGCAGCTCTCAAGGAAACTCAGTTTTCACACTCTATGCTTAGTGCCCTTTGATGCCTAGGACTGAAATGAAACTTGGTGAGCATCCCACACAAACGAATGCTCCACATGCGGGTTTCACATGCCACCAACTCCACATTCTCAGGCAACTTCAGCGCCACAGCCGTTTTCAGATAGCCCTCAATGCAAAGGCTCTAGACGCAAATATTGGTGTGAGAGTTAATTCAATCAAGGAAACACTGCATGTTGGTGAAGGGCATATTGAAGAAGGATCAGCCGAGTGGTTCTTGTGGGAGAACAACTCCATTTGGCTCACTAACTTCACACACCATCAGCCTTCCAAGCAGCTCTCAAGGAAACTCTGTTTTCACACTCTATGCTTAGTGCCCTTTGAGTGCCTTCGACTGAAATGAAGCTTGGTGAGCATCCCACACAAACGAATGCTCCACAGGCCGGTTTCACACGCCACCAACTCCACATTCACAGGCAACTTCAGCGCCACAGCCGTTTTCAGATAGCCCTCAATACAAAGGCTCTAGACGCAAATATTGGTGTGAGAGCTAATTCAATCAAGGAAACACTGCATGTTGGTGAAGGGCATATTGAAGAAGGATCAGCCGAGTGGTTCTTGTGGGAGAATAACTCCATTTGGCTCACTAACCTCACACACCATCAGGCTTCCAAGCAGCTCTCAAGGAAACTCAGTTTTCACACTCTATGCTTAGTGCCCTTTGAGTGCCTAGGACTGAAATGAAGCTAGGTGAGCATCCCACACAAACGAATGCTCCACATGCGGGTTTCACATGCCACCAACTCCACATTCTCAGGCAACTTCAGCACCACAGCCGTTTTCAGATAGCCCTCAATGCAAAGGCACTAGACGCAAGTATTGGTGTGAGAGCTAATTCAATCAAGGAAACACTGCATGTTGGTGAAGGGCATATTGAAGAAGGATCAGCCGAGTGGTTCTTGTGGGAGAACAATTCCATTTGGCTCACTAACTTCACACACCATCAGGCTTCCAAGCAGCTCTCAAGGAAACTCAGTTTTCACACTCTATGCTTAGTGCCCTTTGAGTGCATTATCTGGGAATGAATCTGGTAGAGCATCCCACACAAACGAATGCTCCACATGCGGGTTTCACATGCCACCAACACCACATTCACAGGCAACTTCAGCGCCACAGCCGTTTTCAGATAGCCCTCAATGCAAAGGCTCTAGACGCAAATATTGGTGTGAGAGCTAATTCAATCAAGGAAACACTGCATGTTGGTAAAGGGCATATTGAAGAAGGATCAGCCGAGTGGTTCTTGTGGGAGAACAACTCCATTTGGCTCACTAACTTCACACACCATCAGGCTTCCAAGCAGCTCTCAAGGAAACTCAGTTTTCACACTCTATGCCTAGTGCCCTTTGAGTTCCTAGGACTGAAATGAAACTTGGTGAGCATCAAACACAAACGAATGCTCCACATGCGGGTTTCACATGCCACCAACTCCACATTCACAGGCAACTTCAGCGCCACAGCCATTTTCAGATAGCCCTCAATGCAATGGCTCTAGACGCAAATATTGGTGTGAGAGCTAATTCAATCAAGGAAACACTGCATGTTGGTGAAGGGCATATTGAAGAAGGATCAGCCGAGTGGTTCTTGTGGGAGAACAACTCCATTTGGCTCACTAACTTCACACACCATCAGGCTTCCAAGCAGCTCTAAAGAAAACTCAGTTTTCACACTCTATGCTTAGTGCCTTTGAGTGCATTATCTAGAAATAAACTTGGTAGAGCATCCCACACAAACGAATGTTCCACATGCGGGTTTCACATGCCCGCAACTCCACATTCTCAGGCAACTTCAGCGCCACAGCCGTTTTCAGATAGCCCTCAATGTAAAGGCTCTAGACGCAAATATTGGTGTGAGAGCTAATTCAATCAAGGAAACAATGCATGTTGGTGAAGGGCATATTGAAGAAGGATCAGCCGAGTGGTTCTTGTGGGAGAACAACTCCATTTGGCTCACTAACTTCACACACCATCAGGCTTCCAAGCAGCTCTCAAGGAAACTCAGTTTTCACACTCTATGCTTAGTGCCCTTTGATGCCTAGGACTGAAATGAAACTTGGTGAGCATCCCACACAAACGAATGCTCCACATGCGGGTTTCACATGCCACCAACTCCACATTCTCAGGCAACTTCAGCGCCACAGCCGTTTTCAGAGAGCCCTCAATGCAAAGGCTCTAGACGCAAATATTGGTGTGAGAGTTAATTCAATCAAGGAAACACTGCATGTTGGTGAAGGGCATATTGAAGAAGGATCAGCCGAGTGGTTCTTGTGGGAGAACAACTCCATTTGGCTCACTAACTTCACACACCATCAGCCTTCCAAGCAGCTCTCAAGGAAACTCTGTTTTCACACTCTATGCTTAGTGCCCTTTGAGTGCCTTCGACTGAAATGAAGCTTGGTGAGCATCCCACACAAACGAATGCTCCACAGGCCGGTTTCACACGCCACCAACTCCACATTCACAGGCAACTTCAGCGCCACAGCCGTTTTCAGATAGCCCTCAATACAAAGGCTCTAGACGCAAATATTGGTGTGAGAGCTAATTCAATCAAGGAAACACTGCATGTTGGTGAAGGGCATATTGAAGAAGGATCAGCCGAGTGGTTCTTGTGGGAGAACAACTCCATTTGGCTCACTAACCTCACACACCATCAGGCTTCCAAGCAGCTCTCAAGGAAACTCAGTTTTCACACTCTATGCTTAGTGCCCTTTGAGTGCCTAGGACTGAAATGAAGCTTGGTGAGCATCCCACACAAACGAATGCTCCACATGCGGGTTTCACATGCCACCAACTCCACATTCTCAGGCAACTTCAGCACCACAGCCGTTTTCAGATAGCCCTCAATACAAAGGCTCAGGTCGCATAGATTGGTGTGAGAGCTAATTCAATCAAGGAAACACTGCATGTTGGTGAAGGGCATATTGAAGAAGGATCAGCCGAGTGGTTCTTGTGGGAGAACAACTCCATTTGGCTCACTAACCTCACACACCATCAGGCTTCCAAGCAGCTCTCAAGGAAACTCAGTTTTCACACTCTATGCTTAGTGCCCTTTGAGTGCCTAGGACTGAAATGAATCTAGGTGAGCATCCCACACAAACGAATGCTCCACATGCGGGTTTCACATGCCACCAACTCCACATTCTCAGGCAACTTCAGTGCCACAGCCGTTTTCAGATAGCCCTCAATGCAAAGGCTCTAGACGCAAATATTGGTGTGAGAGCTAATTCAATCAAGGAAACACTGCATGTTGGTGAAGGGCATATTGAAGAATGACCAGCCGAGTGGTTCTTGTGGGAGAACAACTCCATTTGGCTCACTAACTTCACACACCATCAGGCTTCCAAGCAGCTCTCAAGGAAACTCATTTTTCACACTCTGTGCTTAGTGCCCTTTGAGTCCCTAGGACTGAAATGAAAGTTGGTGAGCATCAAACACAAATGAATGCTCTACATGCGGGTTTCACATGCCACCAACTCCACATTCTCAGGCAACTTCAGCGCCACAGCCGTTTTCAGATAGCCCTCAATGCAAGGGCTCTAGACGCAAATATTGGTGTGAGAGCTAATTCAATCAAGGAAACACTGCATGTTGGTGAAGGGCATATTGAAGAAGGATCAGCCGAGTGGTTCTTGTGGGAGAACAACTCCATTTGGCCCACTAACTTGACACACCATCAGGCTTCGAAGCAGCTCTCAAGGAAACTCAGTTTTCACACTCTATCCTTAGTGCCCTTTGAGTGCATTATCTAGGAATGAACCTGGTTGAGCATCCCACACAAACGAATGCTCCACATGCGGGTTTCACATGCCACCTACTCCACATTCACAGGCAACTTCAGCGCCACAGCCGTTTTCAGATAGCCCTCAATGCAAGGGCTCTAGACGCAAATATTGGTGTGAGAGCTAATTCAATCAAGGAAACACTGCATGTTGGTGAAGGGCATATTGAAGAAGGATCAGCCGAGTGGTTCTTGTGGGAGAACAACTCCATTTGGCTCACTAACTTCACACACCATCAGGCTTCCAAGCTGCTCTCCAGGAAACTCAGTTTTCACACTCTATGCTTAGTGCCCTTTGAGTGCCTAGGACTCTCATGAGCTTGGTAGAGCATCCCACACAAACGAATGCTCCACATGCGGGTTTCACATGCCACCAACTCCACATTCACAGGCAACTTCAGCGCCACAGCCGTTTTCAGATAGCCCTCAATGCAAGGGCTCTAGACGCAAATATTGGTGTGAGAGCTAATTCAATCAAGGAAACACTGCATGTTGGTGAAGGGCATATTGAAGAAGGATCAGCCGAGTGGTTCTTGTGGGAGAACAACTCCATTTGGCTCACTAACTTCACACACCATCAGGCTTCCAAGCAGCTCTCAAGGAAACTCAGTTTTCACACTCTATGCTTAGTGCCCTTTGAGTGCCTAGGACTCTAATGAAGCTAGGTGAGGATCACACACAAACGAATGCTCCACATGCGGGTTTCACATGCCACCAACTCCACATTCTCAGGCAACTTCACCGCCACAGCCGTTTTCAGATAGCCCTCAATGCAAAGGCTCTAGACGCAAATATTGTTGTGAGAGCTAATGCAATCAAGGAAACACTGCATGTTGGTGAAGGGCATATTGAAGAAGGATCAGCCGAGTGGTTCTTGTGGGAGAACAACTCCATTTGGCTCACTAACTTCACACACCATCAGGCTTCCAAGCAGCTCTCAAGGAAACTCAGTTTTCACACTCTATGCTTAGTGCCCTTTGAGTGCCTAGGACTGAAATGAAGCTTGGTGAGCATCCCACACAAACGAATGCTCCACATGCGGGTTTCACATGCCACCAACTCCACATTCTCAGGCAACTTCAGCGCCACAGCCGTTTTCAGATAGCCCTCAATGTAAAGGCTCTAGACGCAAATATTGGTGTGAGAGCTAATTCAATCAAGGAAACACTGCATGTTGGTGAAGGGCATATTGAAGAAGGATCAGCCGAGTGGTTCTTGTGGGAGAACAACTCCATTTGGCTCACTAACTTCACACACCATCAGGCTTCCAAGCAGCTCTCAAGGAAACTCAGTTTTCACACTCTATGCTTAGTGCCCTTTGAGTGCCTTCGACTGAAATGAAGCTTGGTGAGCATCCCACACAAACGAATGCTCCACATGCGGGTTTCACATGCCACCAACTCCACATTCTCAGGCAACTTCAGCGCCACAGCCGTTTTCAGATAGCCCTCAATGCAAAGGCTCTAGACGCAAATATTGGTGTGAGAGCTAATTCAATCAAGGAAACACTGCATGTTGGTGAAGGGCATATTGAAGAAGGATCAGCCGAGTGGTTCTTGTGGGAGAACAACTCCATTTGGCTCACTAACATCACACACCATCAGGCTTCCAAGCAGCTCTCAAGGAAACTCAGTTTTCACACTCTATGCTTAGTGCCCTTTGAGTGCATTATCTAGGAATGAAGCTGTTAGAGCATCCCACACAAACGATTGCTGCACATGCGGGTTTCACATGCCACCAACTCCACATTCACAGGCAACTTCAGCGCCACAGCCGTTTTCAGATAGCCCTCAATGCAAAGGCTCTAGACGCAAATATTGGTGTGAGAGCTAATTCAATCAAGGAAACACTGCATGTTGGTGAAGGGCATATTGAAGAAGGATCAGCCGAGTGGTTCTTGTGGGAGAACAACTCCATTTGGCTCACTAACATCACACACCATCAGGCTTCCAAGCAGCTCTCAAGGAAACTCAGTTTTCACACTCCATGCTTAGTGCCCTTTGAGTGCCTAGGACTGAAATGAAACTTGGTGAGCATCCCACACAAACGAATGCTCCACATGCGGGTTTCACATGCCACCAATTCCACATTCTCAGGCAACTTCAGCGCCACAGCCGTTTTCAGATAGCCCTCAATGCAAAGGCTCTAGACGCAAATATTGGTGTGAGATCTACATCAATCAAGGAAACACTGCATGTTGGTGAAGGGCATATTGAAGAAGGATCCGCTGAGTGGTTCCTGTGGGAGAACAACTCCATTTGGCTCACTAACTTCACACACCATCAGGCTTCCAAGCAGCTCTCAAGGAAACTCAGTTTTCACACTCTATGCTTAGTGCCCTTTGAGTGCCTAGGACTGAAATGAAACTTGGTGAGCATCCCACACAAACGAATGCTCCACATGCGGGTTTCACATGCCACCAATTCCACGTTCTCAGGCAACTTCAGCGCCACAGCCGTTTTCAGATAGCCCTCAGTGCAAAGGCTCTAGACGCAAATATTGGTGTGAGATCTACATCAATCAAGGAAACACTGCATGTTGGTGAAGGGCATATTGAAGAAGGATCCGCTGAGTGGTTCCTGTGGGAGAACAACTCCATTTGGCTCACTAACTTCACACACCATCAGGCTTCCAAGCAGCTCTCAAGGAAACTCAGTTTTCACACTCTATGCTTAGTGCCCTTTGAGTGCCTTCGACTGAAATGAAGCTTGGTGAGCATCCCACACAAACGAATGCTCCACATGCGGGTTTCACATGCCACCAACTCCACATTCTCAGGCAACTTCAGCGCCACAGCCGTTTTCAGATAGCCCTCAATGCAAAGGCTCTAGACGCAAATATTGGTGTGAGAGCTAATTCAATCAAGGAAACACTGCATGTTGGTGAAGGGCATATTGAAGAAGGATCAGCCGAGTGGTTCTTGTGGGAGAACAACTCCATTTGGCTCACTAACATCACACACCATCAGGCTTCCAAGCAGCTCTCAAGGAAACTCAGTTTTCACACTCTATGCTTAGTGCCCTTTGAGTGCATTATCTAGGAATGAACCTGTTAGAGCATCCCACACAAACGATTGCTGCAAATGCGGGTTTCACATGCCACCAACTCCACATTCACAGGCAACTTCAGCGCCACAGCCGTTTTCAGATAGCCCTCAATTCAAAGGCTCTAGACGCAAATATTGATGTGAGAGCTAATTCAATCAAGAAAACACTGCATGTTGGTGAAGGGCATATTGAAGAAGGATCAGCCGAGTGGTTCTTGTGGGAGAACAACTCCATTTGGCTCACTAACTTCACACACCATCAGGCTTCCAAGCAGCTCTCAAGGAAACTCAGTTTTCACACTCTATGCTTAGTGCCCTTCAGTGCATTATCTAGAAATGAACCTGGTAGAGCATCCCACACAAACGAATGCTCCACATGCGGGTTTCACATACCACCAACTCCACATTCTCAGGCAACTTCAGCGCCACAGCCGTTTTCAGATAGCCCACAATGTAAAGGCTCTAGACGCAAGTTTTGGTGTGAGATCTACATCAATCAAGGAAACACTGCATGTTTGTGAAGGGCATATTGAAGAAGGATCAGCCGAGTGGTTCTTGTGGGAGAACAACTCCATTTGGCTCACTAACTTCACACACCATCAGGCTTCCAAGCAGCTCTCAAGGAAACTCAGTTTTCACACTCTATGCTTAGTGCCCTTTGAGTGCCTAGGACTGAAATGAAACTTGGTGAGCATCAAACACAAACGAATGCTCCACATGCGGGTTTCACATGCCACCAACTCCACATTCTCAGTCAACTTCAGCACCACAGCCGTTTTCAGATAGCCCTCAATGCAAAGGCTCTAGACGCAAATATTGTTGTGAGAGCTAATTCAATCAAGGAAACACTGCATGTTGGTGAAGGGCATATTGAAGAAGGATCCGCTGAGTGGTTCTTGTGGGAGAACAACTCCATTTGGCTCACTAACTTCACACACCATCAGGCTTCCAAGCAGCTCTCAAGGAAACTCAGTTTTCACACTCTATGCTTAGTGCCCTTTGAGTGCCTAGGACTGAAATGAAACTTGGTGAGCATCCCACACAAACGATTGCTCCACATGCGGGTGTCACATGCCGCCAACTCCACATTCTCAGGCAACTTCAGCGCCACAGCCGTTTTCAGATAGCCCTCAATGCAAAGGCTCTAGACGCAAACATTGGTGTGAGAGCTAATTCAATCAAGGAAACACTGCATGTTGGTGAAGGGCATATTGAAGAAGGATCAGCCGAGTGGTTCTTGTGGGAGAACAACTCCATTTGGCTCACTAACTTCACACACCATCAGGCTTCCAAGCAGCTGTCAAGGAAACTCAGTTTTCACACTCTATCCTTAGTGCCCTTTGAGTGCATTATCTAGGAATGAACCTGGTAGAGCATCCCACACAAACAAATGCTCCACATGCGGGTTTCACATGCCACCAACTCCACATTCACAGTCAACTTCAGCGCCACTGCCGTTTTCAGATAGCCCTCAATGCAAAGGCTCTGGACGCAAATATTGGTGTGAGAGCTAATTCAATCAAGGAAACACTGCATGTTGGTGAAGGGCATATTGAAGAAGGATCAGCCGAGTGGTTCTTGTGGGAGAACAACTCCATTTGGCTCACTAACTTCACACACCATCAGGCTTCCAAGCAGCTCTCAAGGAAACTCAGTTTTCACACTCTATGCTTAGTGCACCTTGAGTGCATTATCTAGGAATGAACCTGGTAGAGCATCCCACACAAAGGAATGCTCCACATGCGGGTTTCACATGCCACCAACTCCACATTCACAGGCAACTTCAGCGCCACTGCCGTTTTCAGATAGCCCTCAATGTAAAGGCTCTAGACGCAAGTATTGGTGTGAGATCTACATCAATCAAGGAAACACTGCATGTTGGTGAAGGGCATATTGAAGAAGGATCAGCCGAGTGGTTCTTGTGGGAGAACAACTCCATTTGGCTCACTAACTTCACACACCATCAGGCTTCCAAGCAGCTCTCAAGGAAACTCAGTTTTCACACTCTATGCTTAGTGCCCTTTGAGTGCCTAGGACTGAAATGAAACTTGGTGAGCATCTCTCACAAACGAATGCTCCACATGCGGGTTTCACATGCCACCAACTCCACATTCTCAGGCAACTTCAGCGCCACAGCCGTTTTCAGATAGCCCTCAATGCAAAGGCTCTAGACGCAAATATTGATGTGAGAGCTAATTCAATCAAGGAAACACTGCATGTTGGTGAAGGGCATTTTGAAGAAGGATCCGCTGAGTGGTTCTTGTGGAAGAACAACTCCATTTGGCTCACTAACTTCACACACCATCAGCCTTCCAAGCAGCTCTCAAGGAAACTCAGTTTTCACACTCTATGCTTAGTGCCCTTTGAGTGCATTATCTAGGAATGAACCTGGTAGAGCATCCCACACAAACGAATGCTCCACATGCGGGTTTCACATGCCACCAACTCCACATTCACAGGCAACTTCAGCACCACAGCCGTTTTCAGATAGCCCTCAATGCAAAGGCTCTAGACGCAAATATTGGTGTGAGAGCTAATTCAATCAAGGAAACACTGCATGTTGGTGAAGGGCATATTGAAGAAGGATCAGCCGAGTGGTTCTTGTGGGAGAACAACTCCATTTGGCTCACTAACTTCACACCCCATCATGCTTCCAGGCAGCTCTCAAGGAAACTCAGTTTTCACACTCTATGCTTAGTGCCCTTTGAGTGCCTTCGACTGAAATGAAGCTTGGTGAGCATCCCACACAAACGATTGCTCCACATGCGGGTGTCACATGCCACCAACTCCACTTTCTCAGGCAACTTCAGCGCCACAGCCGTTTTCAGATAGCCCTCAATGCAAAGGCTCTAGACGCAAATATTGGTGTGAGAGCTAATTCAATCAAGGAAACACTGCATGTTGGTGAAGGGCATATTGAAGAAGGATCAGCCGAGTGGTTCTTGTGGGAGAACAACTCCATTTGGCTCACTAACATCACACACCATCAGGCTTCCAAGCAGCTCTCAAGGAAACTCAGTTTTCACACTCTATGCTTAGTGCCCTTTGAGTGCATTATCTAGGAATGAACCTGTTAGAGCATCCCACACAAACGATTGCTGCACATGCGGGTTTCACATGCCACCAACTCCACATTCACAGGCGACTTCAGCGCCACAGCCGTTTTCAGATAGCCCTCAATGTAAAGGCTCTAGACGCAAATATTGATGTGAGAGCTAATTCAATCAAGGAAACACTGCATGTTGGTGAAGGGCATATTGAAGAAGGATCAGCCGAGTGGTTCTTGTGGGAGAACAACTCCATTTGGCTCACTAACTTCACACACCATCAGGCTTCCAAGCAGCTCTCAAGGAAACTCAGTTTTCACACTCTATGCTTAGTGCCCTTCAGTGCATTATCTAGAAATGAACCTGGTAGAGCATCCCACACAAACGAATGCTCCACATGCGGGTTTCACATACCACCAACTCCACATTCTCAGGCAACTTCAGCGCCACAGCCGTTTTCAGATAGCCCTCAATGTAAAGGCTCTAGATGCAAGTTTTGGTGTGAGATCTACATCAATCAAGGAAACACTGCATGTTGGTGAAGGGCATATTGAAGAAGGATCAGCCGAGTGGTTCTTGTGGGAGAACAACTCCATTTGGCTCACTAACTTCACACACCATCAGGCTTCCAAGCAGCTCTCAAGGAAACTCAGTTTTCACACTCTATGCTTAGTGCCCTTTGAGTGCCTAGGACTGAAATGAAACTTGGTGAGCATCCCACACAAACGAATGCTCCACATGCGGGTTTCACATGCCACCAATTCCACATTCTCAGGCAACTTCAGCACCACAGCCGTTTTCAGATAGCCCTCAATGCAAAGGCTCTAGACGCAAATATTGGTGTGAGAGCTAATTCAATCAAGGAAACACTGCATGTTGGTGAAGGGCATATTGAAGAAGGATCCGCTGAGTGGTTCCTGTGGGAGAACAACTCCATTTGGCTCACTAACTTCACACACCATCAGGCTTCCAAGCAGCTCTCAAGGAAACTCAGTTTTCACACTCTATGCTTAGTGCCCTTTGAGTGCCTTCGACTGAAATGAAGCTTGGTGAGCATCCCACACAAACGATTGCTCCACATGCGGGTGTCACATGCCACCAACTCCACATTCTCAGGCAACTTCAGCGCCACAGCCGTTTTCAGATAGCCCTCAATGCAAAGGCTCTAGACGCAAATATTGGTGTGAGAGCTAATTCAATCAAGGAAACACTGCATGTTGGTGAAGGGCATATTGAAGAAGGATCAGCCGAGTGGTTCTTGTGGGAGAACAACTCCATTTGGCTCACTAACTTCACACACCATCAGGCTTCCAAGCAGCTCTCAAGGAAACTCAGTTTTCACACTCTATGCTTAGTGCCCTTCAGTGCATTATCTAGAAATGAACCTGGTAGAGCATCCCACACAAACGAATGCTCCACATGCTGGTTTCACATACCACCAACTCCACATTCTCAGGCAACTTCAGCGCCACAGCCGTTTTCAGATAGCCCTCAATGTAAAGGCTCTAGACGCAAGTTTTGGTGTGAGATCTACATCAATCAAGGAAACACTGCATGTTGGTGAAGGGCATATTGAAGAAGGATCAGCCGAGTGGTTCTTGTGGGAGAACAACTCCATTTGGCTCACTAACTTCACACACCATCAGGCTTCCAAGAAGCTCTCAAGGAAACTCAGTTTTCACACTCTATGCTTAGCGCCCTTTGAGTGCCTAGGACTGAAATGAAACTTGGTGAGCATCAAACACAAACGAATGCTCCACATGCGGGTTTCACATGCCACCAACTCCACATTCTGTCAACTTCAGCACCACAGCCGTTTTCAGATAGCCCTCAATGCAAAGGCTCTAGACGCAAATATTGTTGTGAGAGCTAATTCAATCAAGGAAACACTGCATGTTGGTGAAGGGCATATTGAGGAAGGATCCGCTGAGTGGTTCTTGTGGGAGAACAACTCCATTTGGCTCACTAACTTCACACACCATCAGGCTTCCAAGCAGCTCTCCAGAAAACTCAGTTTTCACACTCTATGCTTAGTGCCCTTTGAGTGCCTAGGACTGAAATGAAGCTTGGTGAGCATCCCACACAAACGAATGCTCCACATTCGGGTTTCACATGCCACCAACTCCACATTCTCAGACAACTTCAGCGCCACAGCCGTTTTCAGAGAGCCCTCAATGTAAAGGCTCTAGACGCAAATATTGGTGTGAGAGCTAATTCAATCAAGGAAACACTGCATGTTGGTGAAGGGCATATTGAAGAAGGATCAGCCGAGTGGTTCTTGTGGGAGAACAACTCCATTTGGCTCACTAACTTCACACACCATCAGGCTTCCAAGCAGCTCTCCAGAAAACTCAGTTTTCACACTCTATGCTTAGTGCCCTTTGAGTGCCTAGGACTGAAATGAAGCTTGGTGAGCATCCCACACAAACGAATGCTCCACATTCGGGTTTCACATGCCACCAACTCCACATTCTCAGACAACTTCAGCGCCACAGCCGTTTTCAGAGAGCCCTCAATGTAAAGGCTCTAGACGCAAATATTGGTGTGAGAGCTAATTCAATCAAGGAAACACTGCATGTTGGTGAAGGGCATATTGAAGAAGGATCAGCCGAGTGGTTCTTGTGGGAGAACAACTCCATTTGGCTCACTAACTTCACACACCATCAGGCTTCCAAGCAGCTCTCAAGGAAACTCAGTTTTCACACTCTATGCTTAGTGCCCTTTGAGTGAATAGGACTGAAATGAAACTTGGTGAGCATCCCACACAAACGAATGCTCCACATGCTGGTTTCACATGCCACCAATTCCACATTCTCAGGCAACTTCAGCACCACAGCCGTTTTCAGATAGCCCTCAATGCAAAGGCTCTAGACGCAAATATTGGTGTGAGAGCTAATTCAATCAAGGAAACACTGCATGTTGGTGAAGGGCATATTGAAGAAGGATCCGCTGAGTGGTTCCTGTGGGAGAACAACTCCATTTGGCTCACTAACTTCACACACCATCAGGCTTCCAAGCAGCTCTCAAGGAAACTCAGTTTTCACACTCTATGCTTAGTGCCCTTTGAGTGCCTTCGACTGAAATGAAGCTTGGTGAGCATCCCACACAAACGATTGCTCCACATGCGGGTGTCACATGCCACCAACTCCACATTCTCAGGCAACTTCAGCGCCACAGCCGTTTTCAGATAGCCCTCAATGCAAAGGCTCTAGACGCAAATATTGGTGTGAGAGCTAATTCAATCAAGGAAACACTGCATGTTGGTGAAGGGCATATTGAAGAAGGATCAGCCGAGTGGTTCTTGTGGGAGAACAACTCCATTTGGCTCACTAACATCACATACCATCAGGCTTCCAAACAGCTCTCAAGGAAACTCAGTTTTCACACTCTATGCTTAGTGCCCTTTGAGTGCATTATCTAGGAATGAACCTGTTAGAGCATCCCACACAAACGATTGCTGCACATGCGGGTTTCACATGCCACCAACTCCACATTCTCAGGCAACTTCAGCGCCACAGCCGTTTTCAGATAGCCCTCAATGCAAAGGCTCTAGATGCAAATATTGATGTGAGAGCTAATTCAATCAAGAAAACACTGCATGTTGGTGAAGGGCATATTGAAGAAGGATCAGCCGAGTGGTTCTTGTGGGAGAACAACTCCATTTGGCTCACTAACTTCACACACCATCAGGCTTCCAAGCAGCTCTCAAGGAAACTCAGTTTTCACACTCTATGCTTAGTGCCCTTCAGTGCATTATCTAGAAATGAACCTGGTAGAGCATCCCACACAAACGAATGCTCCACATGCGGGTTTCACATACCACCAACTCCACATTCTCAGGCAACTTCAGCGCCACAGCCGTTTTCAGATAGCCCTCAATGTAAAGGCTCTAGACGCAAGTTTTGGTGTGAGATCTACATCAATCCAGGAAACACTGCATGTTGGTGAAGGGCATATTGAAGAAGGATCAGCCGAGTGGTTCTTGTGGGAGAACAACTCCATTTGGCTCACTAACTTCACACACCATCAGGCTTCCAAGCAGCTCTCAAGGAAACTCAGTTTTCACACTCTATGCTTAGTGCCCTTTGAGTGCCTAGGACTGAAATGAAACTTGGTGAGCATCAAACACAAACGAATGCTCCACATGCGGGTTTCACATGCCACCAACTCCACATTCTCAGTCAACTTCAGCACCACAGCCGTTTTCAGATAGCCCTCAATGCAAAGGCTCTAGACGCAAATATTGGTGTGAGAGCTAATTCAATCAAGGAAACACTGCATGTTGGTGAAGGGCATATTGAAGAAGGATCCGCTGAGTGGTTCTTGTGGGAGAACAACTCCATTTGGCTCACTAACTTCACACACCATCAGGCTTCCAAGCAGCTCTCAAGGAAACTCAGTTTTCACACTCTATGCTTAGTGCCCTTTGAGTGCATTATCTAGGAATGAACCTGGTAGAGCATCCCACACAAACGAATGCTCCACATGCGGGTTTCACATGCCACCAACTCCACATTCACAGGCAACTTCAGCGCCACAGCCGTTTTCAGATAGCCCTCAATGCAAAGGCTCTAGATGCAAATATTGGTGTGAGAGCTAATTCAATCAAGGAAACACTGCATGTTGGTGAAGGGCATATTGAAGAAGGATCAGCCGAGTGGTTCTTGTGGGAGAACAATTCCATTTGGCTCACTAACTTCACACACCATCAGGCTTCCAAGCAGCTCTCCAGAAAACTAAGTTTTCACACTCTATGCTTAGTGCCCTTTGAGTGCCTAGGACTGAAATGAAGCTTGGTGAGCATCCCACACAAACGAATGCTCCACATTCGGGTTTCACATGCCACCAACTCCACATTCTCAGAAAACTTCAGCGCCACAGCCGTTTTCAGAGAGCCCTCAATGTAAAGGCTCTAGACGCAAATATTGGTGTGAGAGCTAATTCAATCAAGGAAACACTGCATGTTGGTGAAGGGCATATTGAAGAAGGATCAGCCGAGTGGTTCTTGTGGGAGAACAACTCCATTTGGCTCACTAACTTCACACACCATCAGGCTTCCAAGCAGCTCTCAAGGAAACTCAGTTTTCACACTCTATGCTTAGTGCCCTCTGAGTGCATTATCTAGGAATGAACCTGGTAGAGCATCCCACACAAAGGAATGCTCCACATGCGGGTTTCACATGCCACCAACTCCACATTCACAGGCAACTTCAGCGCCACTGCCGTTTTCAGATAGCCCTCAATGTAAAGGCTCTAGACGCAAGTATTGGTGTGAGATTCTCATCAATCAAGGAAACACTGCATGTTGGTGAAGGGCATATTGAAGAAGGATCAGCCGAGTGGTTCTTGTGGGAGAACAACTCCATTTGGCTCACTAACTTCACACACCATCAGGCTTCCAAGCAGCTCTCAAGGAAACTCAGTTTTCACACTCTATGCTTAGTGCCCTTTGAGTGCCTAGGACTGAAATGAAACTTGGTGAGCATCCCACACAAACGAATGCTCCACATGCGGGTTTCACATGCCACCAACTCCACATTCTCAGGCAACTTCAGCGCCACAGCCGTTTTCAGATAGCCCTCAATGCAAAGGCTCTAGACGCAAATATTGATGTGAGAGCTAATTCAATCAAGGAAACACTGCATGTTGGTGAAGGGCATTTTGAAGAAGGATCCGCTGAGTGGTTCTTGTGGGAGAACAACTCCATTTGGCTCACTAACTTCACACACCATCAGGCTTCCAAGCAGCTCTCCAGGAAACTCAGTTTTCACATTCTATGCTTAGTGCCCTTTGAGTGCCTTCGACTGAAATGAAGCTTGGTGAGCATCCCACACAAATGAATGCTCCACAGGCGGGTTTCACATGACACCAACTCCACATTCACAGGCAACTTCAGCGCCACAGCCGTTTTCAGATAGCCCTCAATGCAAAGGCTCTAGATGCAAATATTGGTGTGAGAGCTAATTCAATCAAGGAAACACTGCATGTTGGTGAAGGGCATATTGAAGAAGGATCAGCCGAGTGGTTCTTGTGGGAGAACAACTCCATTTGGCTCACTAACTTCACACACATTCAGGGTTCCAAGCAGCTCTCAAGGAAACTCAGTTTTCACACTCTATGCTTAGTGCCCTCTGAGTGCATTATCTAGGAATGAACCTGGTAGAGCATCCCACACAAACGAATGCTCCACATGCGGGTTTCACATGCCACCAACTCCACATTCACAGGCAACTTCAGCGCCACAGCCGTTTTCAGAGAGCCCTCAATGCAAAGGCTCTAGACGCAAATATTGGTGTGAGAGCTAATTCAATCAAGGAAACACTGCATGTTGGTGAAGGGCATATTGAAGAAGGATCAGCCGAGTGGTTCTTGTGGGAGAACAACTCCATTTGGCTCACTAACTTCACACACCATCAGGCTTCCAAGCAGCTCTCAAGGAAACTCAGTTTTCACACTCTATGCTTAGTGCCCTTTGAGTGCCTAGGACTGAAATGAAGCTTGGTGAGCATCCCACACAAACGAATGCTCCACATGCGGGTTTCACATGCCACCAACTCCACATTCTCAGGCAACTTCAGCGCCACAGCCGTTTTCAGATAGCCCTCAATGCAAAGGATCTAGATGCAAATATTGGTGTGAGAGCTAATTCAATCAAGGAAACACTGCATGTTGGTGAAGGGCATATTGAAGAAGGATCAGCCGAGTGGTTCTTGTGGGAGAACAACTCCATTTAGCTCACTAACTTCACACACATTCAGGATTCCAAGCAGCTCTCAAGGAAACTCAGTTTTCACACTCTATGCTTAGTGCCCTTTGAGTGCCTAGGACTGAAATGAAACTTGGTGAGCATCCCACACAAACGAATGCTCCACATGCGGGTTTCACATGACACCAACTCCTCATTCACAGGCAACTTCAGCGCCACAGCCGTTTTCAGATAGCCCTCAATGCAAAGGCTCTAGACGCAAATATTGGTGTGAGACCTAATTCAATCAAGGAAACACTGCATGTTGGTGAAGGGCATATTGAAGAAGGATCAGCCGAGTGGTTCTTGTGGGAGAACAACTCCATTTGGCTCACTAACTTCACACACCATCAGGCTTCCAAGCAGCTCTCAAGGAAACTCAGTTTTCACACTCTATGCTTAGTGCCCTTTGAGTGCCTTGGACTGAAATGAAGCTTGGTGAGCATCCCACACAAACGAATGCTCCACATGCGGGTTTCACATGCCACCAACTCCACATTCTCAGGCAACTTCAGCGCCACAGCCGTTTTCAGATAGCCCTCAATGCAAAGGCTCTAGACGCAAATATTGGTGTGAGAGCTAATTCAATCAAGGAAACACTGCATGTTGGTGAAGGGCATATTGAAGAAGGATCAGCCGAGTGGTTCTTGTGGGAGAACAACTCCATTTGGCTCACTAACTTCACACACCATCAGGCTTCCAAGCAGCTCTCAAGGAAACTCAGTTTTCACACTCTATGCTTAGTGCCCTTTGAGTGCATTATCTAGGAATGAACCTGGTAGAGCATCCCACACAAACGAATGCTCCACATGCGGGTTTCACATGCCACCAACTCCACATTCTCAGGCAACTTCAGCGCCACAGCCGTTTTCAGATAGCCCTCAATGCAAAGGCTCTAGACGCAAATATTGGTGTGAGAGCTAATTCAATCAAGGAAACACTGCATGTTGGTGAAGGGCATATTGAAGAAGGATCAGCCGAGTGGTTCTTGTGGGAGAACAACTCCATTTGGCTCACTAACTTCACACACCATCAGGCTTCCAAGCAGCTCTCCAGGAAACTCAGTTTTCACACTCTATGCTTAGTGCCTTTTGAGTGCCTAGGATGAAATGAAGCTTGGTGAGCATCCCACACAAACGAATGCTCCACATGCGGGTTTCACATACCACCAACTCCACATTCTCAGGCAACTTCACCACCACAGCCGTTTTCAGATAGCCCTCAATGCAAAGGCTCTAGACGCAAATATTGGTGTGAGAGCTAATTCAATCAAGGAAACACTGCATGTTGGTGAAGGGCATATTGAAGAAGGATCAGCCAAGTGGTTCTTGTTGGAGAACAACTCCATTTGGCTCACTAACTTCACACACCATCAGGCTTCCAAGCAGCTCTCAAGGAAACTCAGTTTTCACACTCTATGCTTAATGCCCTTTGAGTGCATTATCTAGGAATGAACCTGGTAGTGCATCCCACACAAACGAATGCTCCACATGCGGGTTTCACATGCCACCAACTCCACATTCTCAGGCAACTTCAGCGCCACAGCCGTTTTCAGATAGCCCTCAATGCAAAGGCTCTAGACACAAATATTGGTGTGAGAGCTAATTCAATCTAGGAAACACTGCATGTTGGTGAAGGGCATATTGAAGAAGGATCAGCCGAGTGGTTCTTGTGGGAGAACAACTCCATTTGGCTCACTAACTTCACACACCATCAGGCTTCCAAGCAGCTCTCAAGGAAACTCAGTTTTCACACTCTATGCTTAATGCCCTTTGAGTGCATTATCTAGGAATGAACCTGGTAGTGCATCCCACACAAACGAATGCTCCACATGCGGGTTTCACATGCCACCAACTCCACATTCTCAGGCAACTTCAGCTCCACAGCCGTTTTCAGATAGCCCTCAATGCAAAGGCTCTAGATGCAAATATTGGTGTGAGAGCTAATTCAATCAAGGAAACACTGCATGTTGGTGAAGGACATATTGAAGAATGATCAGCCGAGTGGTTCTTGTGGGAGAACAACTCCATTTGGCTCACTAACTTCACACACCATCAGGCTTCCAAGCAGCTCTCAAGGAAACTCAGTTTTCACACTCTATGCTTAGTGCCCTTTGAGTGCCTAGGACTGAAATGAAACTTGGTGAGCATCCCACACAAACGAATGCTCCACATGCGTGTTTCACATGCCACCAACTCCACATTCTCAGGCAACTTCAGCGCCACAGCCGTTTTCAGATAGCCCTCAATGCAAAGGCTCTAGACGCAAATATTGGTGTGAGAGCTAATTCAATCAAGGAAACACTGCATGTTGGTGAAGGGCATATTGAAGAAGGATCAGCCAAGTGGTTCTTGTGGGAGAACAACTCCATTTGGCTCACTAACTTCACACACCATCAGGCTTCCAAGCAGCTCTCAAGGAAACTCAGTTTTCACACTCTATGCTTAATGCCCTTTGAGTGCATTATCTAGGAATGAACCTGGTAGAGCATCCCACACAAACGAATGCTCCACATGCGGGTTTCACATGCCACCAACTCCACATTCACAGGCAACTTCAGCGCCACAGCCGTTTTCAGATAGCCCTCAATGCAAAGGCTCTAGACGCAAATATTGGTGTGAGAGCTAATTCAATCAAGGAAACACTGCATGTTGGTGAAGGGCATATTGAAGAAGGATCAGCCGAGTGGTTCTTGTGGGAGAACAATTCCATTTGGCTCACTAACTTCACACACCATCAGGCTTCCAAGCAGCTCTCAAGGAAACTCAGTTTTCACACTCTATGCTTAGTGCCCTTTGAGTGCATTATCTACTAATGAATCTGGTAGAGCATCCCTCACAAACGAATGCTCCACATGCGGGTTTCACATGCCACCAACTCCACATTCACAGGCAACTTCAGCGCCACAGCCGTTTTCAGATAGCCATCAATGCAAAGGCTCTAGACGCAAATATTGGTGTGAGAGCTAATTCAATCAAGGAAACACTGCATGTTGGTGAAGGGCATATTGAAGAAGGATCAGCCGAGTGGTTCTTGTGGGAGAACAACTCCATTTGGCTCACTAACTTCACACACCATCAGGCTTCCAAGCAGCTCTCAAGGAAACTCAGTTTTCACACTCTATGCTTAGTGCCCTTTGAGTGCATCATCTAGGAATGAACCTGGTAGAGCATCCCACACAAACGAATGCTCCACATGCGGGTTTCACATGCCACCAACTCCACATTCACAGGCAACTTCAGCGCCACAGCCGTTTTCAGATAGCCCTCAATGCAAAGGCTCTAGACGCAAATATTGATGTGAGAGCTAATTCAATCAAGGAAACACTGCATGTTGGTGAAGGGCATATTGAAGAAGGATCAGCCGAGTGGTTCTTGTGGGAGAACAACTCCATTTGGCTCACTAACTTCACACACCATCAGGCTTCCAAGCAGCTCTCAAGGAAACTCAGTTTTCACACTCTATGCTTAGTGCCCTTTGAGTGCCTAGGACTGAAATGAAGCTTGGTGAGCATCAAACACAAACGAATGCTCCACATGCGGGTTTCACATGCCACCAACTCCACATTCTCAGGCAACTTCAGCGCCACAGCCATTTTCAGATAGCCCTCAATGGAAAGGCTCTAGACACAAATATTGGTGTGAGACCTAATGCAATCAAGGAAACACTGCATGTTGGTGAAGGGCATATTGAAGAAGGATCAGCCAAGTGGTTCTTGTGGGAGAACAACTCCATTTGGCTCACTAACTTCACACACCATCAGGCTTCCAAGCAGCTCTCAAGGAAACTCAGTTTTCACACTCTATGCTTAGTGCCATTTGAGTGCCTTCGACTGAAATGAAGCTTGCTGAGCATCCCACACAAACGAATGCTCCACACGCGGGTTTCACATGCCACCAACTCCACAGTCTCAGGCAACTTCAGCGCCGCGGCCGTTTTCAGATAGCCCTCAATGCAAAGGCACTAGACGCAAATATTGGTGTGAGAGCTAATTCAATCAAGGAAACACTGCATGTTGGTGAAGGGCATATTGAAGAAGGATCAGCCGAGTGGTTCTTGTGGGAGAACAACTCCATTTGGCTCACTAACTTCACACACCATCAGGCTTCCAAGAAGCTCTCAAGGAAACTCAGTTTTCACACTCTATGCTTAGTGCCCTTTGAGTGCCTAGGACTGAAATGAAACTTGGTGAGCATCAAACACAAACAAATGCTCCACATGCGGGTTTCACATGCCACCAACTCCACATTCACAGGCAACTTCAGCGCCACAGCCGTTTTCAGATAGCCCTCAATG
The DNA here is from genome assembly GCF_030435755.1 of Ochotona princeps. NCBI lineage: Eukaryota > Metazoa > Chordata > Mammalia > Lagomorpha > Ochotonidae > Ochotona > Ochotona princeps. The sequence goes on along the minus strand of NW_026701825.1, from coordinate 50,024 downwards.
CAAAGGCTCTAGACGCAAATATTGGTGTGAGAGCTAATTCAATCAAGGAAACACTGCATGTTGGTGAAGGGCATATTGAAGAAGGATCAGCCGAGTGGTTCTTGTGGGAGAACAACTCCATTTGGCTCACTAACTTCACATACCATCAGGCTTCCAAGCAGCTCTCAAGGAAACTCAGTTTTCACACTCTATGCTTAGTGCCCTTTGAGTGCCTTCGACTGAAATGAAGCTTGGTGAGCATCCCACACAAACGAATGCTCCACATGCGGGTTTCACATGCCACCAACTCCACATTCTCAGGCAACTTCAGCGCCACAGCCGTTTTCAGATAGCCCTCAATGCAAAGACTCTAGATGCAAATATTGGTGTGAGAGCTAATTCAATCAAGGAAACACTGCATGTTGGTGAAGGGCATATTGAAGAAGGATCAGCCGAGTGGTTCTTGTGGGAGAACAATTCCATTTGGCTCACTAACTTCACACACCATCAGGCTTCCAAGCAGCTCTCAAGGAAACTCAGTTTTCACACTCTATGCCTAGTGCCCTTTGAGTGCATTATCTACGAATGAATCTGGTAGAGCATCCCTCACAAACGAATGCTCCACATGCGGGTTTCACATGCCACCAACTCCACATTCACATGCAACTTCAGCGCCACAGCCGTTTTCAGATAGCCCTCAATGCAAAGGCTCTAGACGCAAATATTGGTGTGAGAGCTAATTCAATCAAGGAAACACTGCATGTTGGTGAAGGGCATATTGAAGAAGGATCAGCCGAGTGGTTCTTGTGGGAGAACAACTCCATTTGGCTCACTAACTTCACACACCATCAGGCTTCCAAGCAGCTCTCCAGAAAACTCAGTTTTCACACTCTATGCTTAGTGCCATTTGAGTGCCTAGGACTGAGATGAAGCTTGGTGAGCATCCCACACAAACGAATGCTCCACATGCGGGTTTCACATGCCACCAACTCCACATTCTCAGGCAAATTCAGCGCCACAGCCGTTTTCAGATAGCCCTCAATGTAAAGGCTCTAGACGGAAATATTGGTGTGAGAGCTAATTCAATCAAGGAAACACTGCATGTTGGTGAAGGGCATATTGAAGAAGGATCATCCGAGTGGTTCTTGTGGGAGAACAACTCCATTTGGCTCACTAACTTCACACACCATCAGGCTTCCAAGCAGCTCTCAAGGAAACTCAGTTTTCACACTCTATGCTTAGTGCCCTTTGAGTGCATTATCTAGGAATGAACCTGGTAGAGCATCCCACACAAACGAATGCTCCACATGCGGGTTTCACATGCCACCAACTCCACATTCACAGGCAACTTCAGCGCCACAGCCGTTTTCAGATAGCTCTCAATGCAAAGGCTCTAGACGCAAATATTGGTGTGAGAGCTTATTCAATCAAGGAAACACTGCATGTTGGTGAAGGGCATATTGAAGAAGGATCAGCCGAGTGGTTCATGTGGGAGAACAACTCCATTTGGCTCACTAACTTCACACACCATCAGGCTTCCAAGAAGCTCTAAAGGAACCTCAGTTTTCACATTCTATGCTTAGTGCCCTTTGAGTACCTAGGACTGAAATGAAACTTGTTGAGCATCAAACACAAACGAATGCTCCACATGCGGGTTTCACATGCCACCAACTCCACATTCTCAGGCAACTTCAGCGCCACAGCCGTTTTCAGATAGCCCTCAATGGAAAGGCTCTAGACGCAAATATTGGTGTGAGACCTAATGCAATCAAGGAAACACTGCATGTTGGTGAAGGGCATATTGAAGAAGGATCCGCTGAGTGGTTCTTGTGGGAGAACAACTCCATTTGGCTCACTAACTTCACACACCATCAGGCTTCCAAGCAGCTCTCAAGGAAACTCAGTTTTCACACTCTATGCTTAGTGCCATTTGAGTGCCTTCGACTGAAATGAAGCTTGCTGAGCATGCCACACAAAGGAATGCTCCAAATGCGGGTTTCACATGCCACCAACTAAACATTCTCAGGCAACTTCAGCGCCGCGGCCGTTTTCAGATAGCCCTCAATGCAAAGGCACTAGACGCAAATATTGGTGTGAGAGCTAATTCAATCAAGGAAACACTGCATGTTGGTGAAGGGCATATTGAAGAAGGATCAGCCGAGTGGTTCTTGTGGGAGAACAACTCCATTTGGCTCACTAACTTCACACACCATCAGGCTTCCAAGAAGCTCTCAAGGAAACTCAGTTTTCACACTCTATGCTTATGCCCTCTGAGTGCATTATCTAGAAATGAACCTGGTAGAGCATCCCACACAAACGAATGCTCCACATGCGGGTTTCACATGCCACCAACTCCACATTCACAGGCAACTTCAGTGCCACAGCCGTTTTCAGAGAGCCCTCAATGCAAAGGTTCTAGACGCAAATATTGGTGTGAGAGCTAATTCAATCAAGGAAACACTGCATGTTGGTGAAGGGCATATTGAAGAAGGATCAGCCGAGTGGTTCTTGTGGGAGAACAACTCCAGTTGGCTCACTAACTTCACACACCATCAGGCTTCCAAGAAGCTCTCAAGGAAACTCAGTTTTCACACTCTATGCTTAGTGCCCTTTGAGTGCCTAGGACTGAAATGAAACTTGGTGAGCATCAAACGCAAACGAATGCTCCACATGCGGGTTTCACATGCCACCAACTCCACATTCACAGGCAACTTCAGCGCCACAGCCGTTTTCAGATAGCCCTCAATGCAAAGGCTCTAGACGCAAATATTGGTGTGAGACCTAATGCAATCAAGGAAACACTGCATGTTGGTGAAGGGCATATTGAAGAAGGATCAGCCGAGTGGTTCTTGTGGGAGAACAACTCCATTTGGCTCACTAACTTCACACACCATCAGGCTTCCAAGCAGCTCTCAAGGAAACTCAGTTTTCACACTCTATGCTTAGTGCCCTTTGAGTGCCTTCGACTGAAATGAAGCTTGGTGAGCATCCCACACAAACGAATGCTCCACATGCGGGTTTCACATGCCACCAACTCCACATTCACAGGCAACTTCAGCGCCACAGCCGTTTTCAGATAGCCCTCAATGCAAAGACTCTAGATGCAAATATTGGTGTGAGAGCTAATTCAATCAAGGAAACACTGCATGTTGGTGAAGGGCATATTGAAGAAGGATCAGCCGAGTGGTTCTTGTGGGAGAACAATTCCATTTGGCTCACTAACTTCACACACCATCAGGCTTCCAAGCAGCTCTCAAGGAAACTCAGTTTTCACACTCTATGCCTAGTGCCCTTTGAGTGCATTATCTACGAATGAATCTGGTAGAGCATCCCTCACAAACGAATGCTCCACATGCGGGTTTCACATGCCACCAACTCCACATTCACATGCAACTTCAGCGCCACAGCCGTTTTCAGATAGCCCTCAATGCAAAGGCTCTAGACGCAAATATTGATGTTAGAGCTAATTCAATCAAGGAAACACTGCATGTTGGTGAAGGGCATATTGAAGAAGGATCAGCCGAGTGGTTCTTGTGGGAGAACAACTCCATTTGGCTCACTAACTTCACACACCATCAGGCTTCCAAGAAGCTCTCCAGAAAACTCAGTTTTCACACTCTATGCTTAGTGCCCTTTGAGTGCATTATCTTGGAATGAACCTGGTAGAGCATCCCACACAAACGAATGCTCCACATGCGGGTTTCACATGCCACCAACTCCACATTCACAGGCAACTTCAGCGCCACAGCCGTTTTCAGATAGCCCTCAATGCAAAGGCTCTAGATGCAAATATTGGTGTGAGAGCTAATTCAATCAAGGAAACACTGCATGTTGGTGAAGGGCATATTGAAGAAGGATCAGCCGAGTGGTTCTTGTGGGAGAACAACTCCATTTGGCTCACTAACTTCACACACCATCAGGCTTCCAAGCAGCTCTCAAGGAAACTCAGTTTTCACACTCTATGCTTAGTGCCCTTTGAGTGCATCATCTAGGAATGAACCTGGTAGAGCATCCCACACAAACGAATGCTCCACATGCGGGTTTCACATGCCACCAACTCCACATTCACAGGCAACTTCAGCGCCACAGCCGTTTTCAGATAGCCCTCAATGCAAAGGCTCTAGACGCAAATATTGATGTGAGAGCTAATTCAATCAAGGAAACACTGCATGTTGGTGAAGGGCATATTGAAGAAGGATCAGCCGAGTGGTTCTTGTGGGAGAACAACTCCATTTGGCTCACTAACTTCACACACCATCAGGCTTCCAAGCAGCTCTCAAGGAAACTCAGTTTTCACACTCTATGCTTAGTGCCCTTTGAGTGCCTAGGACTGAAATGAAGCTTGGTGAGCATCAAACACAAACGAATGCTCCACATGCGGGTTTCACATGCCACCAACTCCACATTCTCAGGCAACTTCAGCGCCACAGCCATTTTCAGATAGCCCTCAATGGAAAGGCTCTAGACACAAATATTGGTGTGAGACCTAATGCAATCAAGGAAACACTGCATGTTGGTGAAGGGCATATTGAAGAAGTATCCGCTGAGTGGTTCTTGTGGGAGAACAACTCCATTTGGCTCACTAACTTCACACACCATCAGGCTTCCAAGCAGCTCTCAAGGAAACTCAGTTTTCACACTCTATGCTTAGTGCCATTTGAGTGCCTTCGACTGAAATGAAGCTTGCTGAGCATCCCACACAAACGAATGCTCCACACGCGGGTTTCACATGCCACCAACTCCACAGTCTCAGGCAACTTCAGCGCCGCGGCCGTTTTCAGATAGCCCTCAATGCAAAGGCACTAGACGCAAATATTGGTGTGAGAGCTAATTCAATCAAGGAAACACTGCATGTTGGTGAAGGGCATATTGAAGAAGGATCAGCCGAGTGGTTCTTGTGGGAGAACAACTCCATTTGGCCTACTAACTTCACACACCATCAGGCTTCCAAGCAGCTCTCAAGGAAACTCAGTTTTCACACTCTATGCTTAGTGCCCTCTGAGTGCATTATCTAGAAATGAACCTGGTAGAGCATCCCACACAAACGAATGCTCCACATGCGGGTTTCACATGCCACCAACTCCACATTCACAGGCAAATTCAGCGCCGCGGCCGTTTTCAGATAGCCCTCAATGCAAAGGCACTAGACGCAAATATTGGTGTGAGAGCTAATTCAATCAAGGAAACACTGCATGTTGGTGAAGGGCATATTGAAGAAGGATCAGCCGAGTGGTTCTTGTGGGAGAACAACTCCATTTGGCTCACTAACTTCACACACCATCAGGCTTCCAAGAAGCTCTCAAGGAAACTCAGTTTTCACACTCTATGCTTAGTGCCCTTTGAGTGCCTAGGACTGAAATGAAACTTGGTGAGCATCAAACACAAACAAATGCTCCACATGCGGGTTTCACATGCCACCAACTCCACATTCACAGGCAACTTCAGCGCCACAGCCGTTTTCAGATAGCCCTCAATGCAAAGGCTCTAGACGCAAATATTGGTGTGAGAGCTAATTCAATCAAGGAAACACTGCATGTTGGTGAAGGGCATATTGAAGAAGGATCAGCCGAGTGGTTCTTGTGGGAGAACAACTCCATTTGGCTCACTAACTTCACATACCATCAGGCTTCCAAGCAGCTCTCAAGGAAACTCAGTTTTCACACTCTATGCTTAGTGCCCTTTGAGTGCCTTCGACTGAAATGAAGCTTGGTGAGCATCCCACACAAACGAATGCTCCACATGCGGGTTTCACATGCCACCAACTCCACATTCTCAGGCAACTTCAGCGCCACAGCCGTTTTCAGATAGCCCTCAATGCAAAGACTCTAGATGCAAATATTGGTGTGAGAGCTAATTCAATCAAGGAAACACTGCATGTTGGTGAAGGGCATATTGAAGAAGGATCAGCCGAGTGGTTCTTGTGGGAGAACAATTCCATTTGGCTCACTAACTTCACACACCATCAGGCTTCCAAGCAGCTCTCAAGGAAACTCAGTTTTCACACTCTATGCCTAGTGCCCTTTGAGTGCATTATCTACGAATGAATCTGGTAGAGCATCCCTCACAAACGAATGCTCCACATGCGGGTTTCACATGCCACCAACTCCACATTCACATGCAACTTCAGCGCCACAGCCGTTTTCAGATAGCCCTCAATGCAAAGGCTCTAGACGCAAATATTGATGTTAGAGCTAATTCAATCAAGGAAACACTGCATGTTGGTGAAGGGCATATTGAAGAAGGATCAGCCGAGTGGTTCTTGTGGGAGAACAACTCCATTTGGCTCACTAACTTCACACACCATCAGGCTTCCAAGCAGCTCTCCAGAAAACTCAGTTTTCACACTCTATGCTTAGTGCCATTTGAGTGCCTAGGACTGAGATGAAGCTTGGTGAGCATCCCACACAAACGAATGCTCCACATGCGGGTTTCACATGCCACCAACTCCACATTCTCAGGCAAATTCAGCGCCACAGCCGTTTTCAGATAGCCCTCAATGTAAAGGCTCTAGACGGAAATATTGGTGTGAGAGCTAATTCAATCAAGGAAACACTGCATGTTGGTGAAGGGCATATTGAAGAAGGATCATCCGAGTGGTTCTTGTGGGAGAACAACTCCATTTGGCTCACTAACTTCACACACCATCAGGCTTCCAAGCAGCTCTCAAGGAAACTCAGTTTTCACACTCTATGCTTAGTGCCCTTTGAGTGCATTATCTAGGAATGAACCTGGTAGAGCATCCCACACAAACGAATGCTCCACATGCGGGTTTCACATGCCACCAACTCCACATTCACAGGCAACTTCAGCGCCACAGCCGTTTTCAGATAGCTCTCAATGCAAAGGCTCTAGACGCAAATATTGGTGTGAGAGCTTATTCAATCAAGGAAACACTGCATGTTGGTGAAGGGCATATTGAAGAAGGATCAGCCGAGTGGTTCATGTGGGAGAACAACTCCATTTGGCTCACTAACTTCACACACCATCAGGCTTCCAAGAAGCTCTAAAGGAACCTCAGTTTTCACATTCTATGCTTAGTGCCCTTTGAGTACCTAGGACTGAAATGAAACTTGTTGAGCATCAAACACAAACGAATGCTCCACATGCGGGTTTCACATGCCACCAACTCCACATTCTCAGGCAACTTCAGCGCCACAGCCGTTTTCAGATAGCCCTCAATGGAAAGGCTCTAGACGCAAATATTGGTGTGAGACCTAATGCAATCAAGGAAACACTGCATGTTGGTGAAGGGCATATTGAAGAAGGATCCGCTGAGTGGTTCTTGTGGGAGAACAACTCCATTTGGCTCACTAACTTCACACACCATCAGGCTTCCAAGCAGCTCTCAAGGAAACTCAGTTTTCACACTCTATGCTTAGTGCCATTTGAGTGCCTTCGACTGAAATGAAGCTTGCTGAGCATGCCACACAAAGGAATGCTCCAAATGCGGGTTTCACATGCCACCAACTAAACATTCTCAGGCAACTTCAGCGCCGCGGCCGTTTTCAGATAGCCCTCAATGCAAAGGCACTAGACGCAAATATTGGTGTGAGAGCTAATTCAATCAAGGAAACACTGCATGTTGGTGAAGGGCATATTGAAGAAGGATCAGCCGAGTGGTTCTTGTGGGAGAACAACTCCATTTGGCTCACTAACTTCACACACCATCAGGCTTCCAAGAAGCTCTCAAGGAAACTCAGTTTTCACACTCTATGCTTATGCCCTCTGAGTGCATTATCTAGAAATGAACCTGGTAGAGCATCCCACACAAACGAATGCTCCACATGCGGGTTTCACATGCCACCAACTCCACATTCACAGGCAACTTCAGTGCCACAGCCGTTTTCAGAGAGCCCTCAATGCAAAGGTTCTAGACGCAAATATTGGTGTGAGAGCTAATTCAATCAAGGAAACACTGCATGTTGGTGAAGGGCATATTGAAGAAGGATCAGCCGAGTGGTTCTTGTGGGAGAACAACTCCAGTTGGCTCACTAACTTCACACACCATCAGGCTTCCAAGAAGCTCTCAAGGAAACTCAGTTTTCACACTCTATGCTTAGTGCCCTTTGAGTGCCTAGGACTGAAATGAAACTTGGTGAGCATCAAACGCAAACGAATGCTCCACATGCGGGTTTCACATGCCACCAACTCCACATTCACAGGCAACTTCAGCGCCACAGCCGTTTTCAGATAGCCCTCAATGCAAAGGCTCTAGACGCAAATATTGGTGTGAGACCTAATGCAATCAAGGAAACACTGCATGTTGGTGAAGGGCATATTGAAGAAGGATCAGCCGAGTGGTTCTTGTGGGAGAACAACTCCATTTGGCTCACTAACTTCACACACCATCAGGCTTCCAAGCAGCTCTCAAGGAAACTCAGTTTTCACACTCTATGCTTAGTGCCCTTTGAGTGCCTTCGACTGAAATGAAGCTTGGTGAGCATCCCACACAAACGAATGCTCCACATGCGGGTTTCACATGCCACCAACTCCACATTCACAGGCAACTTCAGCGCCACAGCCGTTTTCAGATAGCCCTCAATGCAAAGACTCTAGATGCAAATATTGGTGTGAGAGCTAATTCAATCAAGGAAACACTGCATGTTGGTGAAGGGCATATTGAAGAAGGATCAGCCGAGTGGTTCTTGTGGGAGAACAATTCCATTTGGCTCACTAACTTCACACACCATCAGGCTTCCAAGCAGCTCTCAAGGAAACTCAGTTTTCACACTCTATGCCTAGTGCCCTTTGAGTGCATTATCTACGAATGAATCTGGTAGAGCATCCCTCACAAACGAATGCTCCACATGCGGGTTTCACATGCCACCAACTCCACATTCACATGCAACTTCAGCGCCACAGCCGTTTTCAGATAGCCCTCAATGCAAAGGCTCTAGACGCAAATATTGATGTTAGAGCTAATTCAATCAAGGAAACACTGCATGTTGGTGAAGGGCATATTGAAGAAGGATCAGCCGAGTGGTTCTTGTGGGAGAACAACTCCATTTGGCTCACTAACTTCACACACCATCAGGCTTCCAAGAAGCTCTCCAGAAAACTCAGTTTTCACACTCTATGCTTAGTGCCCTTTGAGTGCATTATCTTGGAATGAACCTGGTAGAGCATCCCACACAAACGAATGCTCCACATGCGGGTTTCACATGCCACCAACTCCACATTCACAGGCAACTTCAGCGCCACAGCCGTTTTCAGATAGCCCTCAATGCAAAGGCTCTAGATGCAAATATTGGTGTGAGAGCTAATTCAATCAAGGAAACACTGCATGTTGGTGAAGGGCATATTGAAGAAGGATCAGCCGAGTGGTTCTTGTGGGAGAACAACTCCATTTGGCTCACTAACTTCACACACCATCAGGCTTCCAAGCAGCTCTCAAGGAAACTCAGTTTTCACACTCTATGCTTAGTGCCCTTTGAGTGCATCATCTAGGAATGAACCTGGTAGAGCATCCCACACAAACGAATGCTCCACATGCGGGTTTCACATGCCACCAACTCCACATTCACAGGCAACTTCAGCGCCACAGCCGTTTTCAGATAGCCCTCAATGCAAAGGCTCTAGACGCAAATATTGATGTGAGAGCTAATTCAATCAAGGAAACACTGCATGTTGGTGAAGGGCATATTGAAGAAGGATCAGCCGAGTGGTTCTTGTGGGAGAACAACTCCATTTGGCTCACTAACTTCACACACCATCAGGCTTCCAAGCAGCTCTCAAGGAAACTCAGTTTTCACACTCTATGCTTAGTGCCCTTTGAGTGCCTAGGACTGAAATGAAGCTTGGTGAGCATCAAACACAAACGAATGCTCCACATGCGGGTTTCACATGCCACCAACTCCACATTCTCAGGCAACTTCAGCGCCACAGCCATTTTCAGATAGCCCTCAATGGAAAGGCTCTAGACACAAATATTGGTGTGAGACCTAATGCAATCAAGGAAACACTGCATGTTGGTGAAGGGCATATTGAAGAAGTATCCGCTGAGTGGTTCTTGTGGGAGAACAACTCCATTTGGCTCACTAACTTCACACACCATCAGGCTTCCAAGCAGCTCTCAAGGAAACTCAGTTTTCACACTCTATGCTTAGTGCCATTTGAGTGCCTTCGACTGAAATGAAGCTTGCTGAGCATCCCACACAAACGAATGCTCCACACGCGGGTTTCACATGCCACCAACTCCACAGTCTCAGGCAACTTCAGCGCCGCGGCCGTTTTCAGATAGCCCTCAATGCAAAGGCACTAGACGCAAATATTGGTGTGAGAGCTAATTCAATCAAGGAAACACTGCATGTTGGTGAAGGGCATATTGAAGAAGGATCAGCCGAGTGGTTCTTGTGGGAGAACAACTCCATTTGGCCTACTAACTTCACACACCATCAGGCTTCCAAGCAGCTCTCAAGGAAACTCAGTTTTCACACTCTATGCTTAGTGCCCTCTGAGTGCATTATCTAGAAATGAACCTGGTAGAGCATCCCACACAAACGAATGCTCCACATGCGGGTTTCACATGCCACCAACTCCACATTCACAGGCAAATTCAGCGCCGCGGCCGTTTTCAGATAGCCCTCAATGCAAAGGCACTAGACGCAAATATTGGTGTGAGAGCTAATTCAATCAAGGAAACACTGCATGTTGGTGAAGGGCATATTGAAGAAGGATCAGCCGAGTGGTTCTTGTGGGAGAACAACTCCATTTGGCTCACTAACTTCACACACCATCAGGCTTCCAAGCAGCTCTCAAGGAAACTCAGTTTTCACACTCTATGCTTAGTGCCCTTTGAGTGCCTTCGACTGAAATGAAGCTTGGTGAGCATCCCACACAAACGAATGCTCCACATGCGGGTTTCACATGCCACCAACTCCACATTCACAGGCAACTTCAGCGCCACAGCCGTTTTCAGATAGCCTTCAATGCAAAGACTCTAGATGCAAATATTGGTGTGAGAGCTAATTCAATCAAGGAAACACTGCATGTTGGTGAAGGGCATATTGAAGAAGGATCAGCCGAGTGGTTCATGTGGGAGAACAACTCCATTTGGCTCACTAACTTCACACACCATCAGGCTTCCAAGCAGCTCTAAAGGAAACTCAGTTTTCACATTCTATGCTTAGTGCCCTTTGAGTACCTAGGACTGAAATGAAACTTGGTGAGCATCAAACACAAACGAATGCTCCACAGGCGGGTTTCACATGCCACCAACTCCACATTCTCAGGCAACTTCAGCGCCACAGCCGTTTTCAGATAACCCTCAATGCAAAGGCTCTAGACGCAAATATTGATGTTAGAGCTAATTCAATCAAGGAAACACTGCATGTTGGTGAAGGGCATATTGAAGAAGGATCATCCGAGTGGTTCTTGTGGGAGAACAACTCCATTTGGCTCACTAACTTCACACACCATCAGGCTTCCAAGAAGCTCTCAAGGAAACTCAGTTTTCACACTCTATGCTTAGTGCCCTTTGAGTGCCTAGGACTGAAATGAAACTTGGTGAGCATCAAACACAAACGAATGCTCCACATGCGGGTTTCACATGCCACCAACTCCACATTCACAGGCAACTTCAGCGCCACAGCCGTTTTCAGATAGCCCTCAATGCAAAGGCTCTAGACGCAAATATTGGTGTGAGAGCTAATTCAATCAAGGAAACAGTGCATGTTGGTGAAGGGCATATTGAAGAAGGATCAGCCGAGTGGTTCTTGTGGGAGAACAACTCCATTTGGCTCACTAACTTCACACACCATCAGGCTTCCAAGCAGCTCTCAAGGAAACTCAGTTTTCACACTCTATGCTTAGTGCCCTTTGAGAGCCTTCGACTGAAATGAAGCTTGGTGAGCATCCCACACAAACGAATGCTCCACATGCGGGTTTCACATGCCACCAACTCCACATTCACAGGCAACTTCAGCGCCACAGCCGTTTTCAGATAGCCCTCAATGCAAAGACTCTAGATGCAAATATTGGTGTGAGAGCTAATTCAATCAAGGAAACACTGCATGTTGGTGAAGGGCATATTGAAGAAGGATCAGCCGAGTGGTTCTTGTGGGAGAACAATTCCATTTGGCTCACTAACTTCACACACCATCAGGCTTCCAAGCAGCTCTCAAGGAAACTCAGTTTTCACACTCTATGACTAGTGCCCTTTGAGTGCATTATCTACGAATGAATCTGGTAGAGCATCCCTCACAAACGAATGCTCCACATGCGGGTTTCACATGCCACCAACTCCACATTCACAGGCAACTTCAGCGCCACAGCCGTTTTCAGATAGCCCTCAATGCAAAGGCTCTAGACGCAAATATTGATGTGAGAGCTAATTCAATCAAGGAAACACTGCATGTTGGTGAAGGGCATATTGAAGAAGGATCAGCCGAGTGGTTCTTGTGGGAGAACAACTCCATTTGGCTCACTAACTTCACACACCATCAGCCTTCCAAGCAGCTCTCCAGAAAACTCAGTTTTCACACTCTATGCTTAGTGCCATTTGAGTGCCTAGGACTGAGATGAAGCTTGGTGAGCATCCCACACAAACGAATGCTCCACATGCGGGTTTCACATGCCACCAACTCCACATTCTCAGGCAACTTCAGCGCCACAGCTGTTTTCAGATAGCCCTCAATGTAAAGGCTCTAGATGCAAATATTGGTGTGAGAGCTAATTCAATCAAGGAAACACTGCATGTTGGTGAAGGGCATATTGAAGAAGGATCAGCCGAGTGGTTCTTGTGGGAGAACAACTCCATTTGGCTCACTAACTTCACACACCATCAGGCTTCCAAGAAGCTCTCAAGGAAACTCAGTTTTCACACTCTATGCTTAGTGCCCTTTGAGTGCATTATTTAGGAATAAACCTGGTAGAGCATTCCACACAAAGGAATGCTCCACATGGGGGTTTCACATGCCACCAACTCCACATTCACAGGCAACTTCAGCGCCACAGCTGTTTTCAGATAGCCCTCAATGTAAAGGCTCTAGATGCAAATATTGGTGTGAGAGCTAATTCAATCAAGGAAACACTGCATGTTGGTGAAGGGCATATTGAAGAAGGATCATCCGAGTGGTTCTTGTGGGAGAACAACTCCATTTGGCTCACTAACTTCACACACCATCAGGCTTCCAAGCAGCTCTCAAGGAAACTCAGTTTTCACACTCTATGCTTAGTGCCCTTTGAGTGCCTTCGACTGAAATGAAGCTTGGTGAGCATCCCACACAAACGAATGCTCCACATGCGGGTTTCACATGCCACCAACTCCACATTCACAGGCAACTTCAGCGCCACAGCCGTTTTCAGATAGCCCTCAATGCAAAGACTCTAGATGCAAATATTGGTGTGAGAGCTAATTCAATCAAGGAAACACTGCATGTTGGTGAAGGGCATATTGAAGAAGGATCAGCCGAGTGGTTCTTGTGGGAGAACAACTCCATTTGGCTCACTAACTTCACACACCATCAGGCTTCCAAGCAGCTCTAAAGGAAACTCAGTTTTCACACTCTATGCTTAGTGCCCTTGAGTACCTAGGACTGAAATGAAACTTGGTGAGCATCAAACACAAACGAATGCTCCACAGGCGGGTTTCACATGCCACCAACTCCACATTCTCAGGCAACTTCAGCGCCACAGCCGTTTTCAGATAGCCCTCAATGCAAAGGCTCTAGACGCAAATATTGGTGTGAGACCTAATGCAATCAAGGAAACACTGCATGTTGGTGAAGGGCATATTGAAGAAGGATCCGCTGAGTGGTTCTTGTGGGAGAACAACTCCATTTGGCTCACTAACTTCACACACCATCAGGCTTCCAAGCAGCTCTCAAGGAAACTCAGTTTTCACACTCTATGCTTAGTGCCATTTGAGTGCCTTCGACTGAAATGAAGCTTGCTGAGCATCCCACACAAACGAATGCTCCACACGCGGGTTTCACATGCCACCAACTCCACAGTCTCAGGCAACTTCAGCGCCGCGGCCGTTTTCAGATAGCCCTCAATGCAAAGGCACTAGACGCAAATATTGGTGTGAGAGCTAATTCAATCAAGGAAACACTGCATGTTGGTGAAGGGCATATTGAAGAAGGATCAGCCGAGTGGTTCTTGTGGGAGAACAACTCCATTTGGCTCACTAACTTCACACACCATCAGGCTTCCAAGCAGCTCTCAAGGAAACTCAGTTTTCACACTCTATGCTTAGTGCCCTCTGAGTGCATTATCTAGAAATGAACCTGGTAGAGCATCCCACACAAACGAATGCTCCACATGCGGGTTTCACATGCCACCAACTCCACATTCACAGGCAACTTCAGTGCCACAGCCGTTTTCAGAGAGCCCTCAATGCAAAGGCTCTAGACGCAAATATTGGTGTGAGAGCTAATTCAATCAAGGAAACACTGCATGTTGGTGAAGGGCATATTGAAGAAGGATCATCCGAGTGGTTCTTGTGGGAGAACAACTCCATTTGGCTCACTAACTTCACACACCATCAGGCTTCCAAGAAGCTCTCAAGGAAACTCAGTTTCACACTCTATGCTTAGTGCCCTTTGAGTGCCTAGGACTGAAATGAAACTTGGTGAGCATCAAACACAAACGAATGCTCCACATGCGGGTTTCACATGCCACCAACTCCACATTCACAGGCAACTTCAGCGCCACAGCCGTTTTCAGATAGCCCTCAATGCAAAGGCTCTAGACGCAAATATTGGTGTGAGAGCTAATTCAATCAAGGAAACAGTGCATGTTGGTGAAGGGCATATTGAAGAAGGATCAGCCGAGTGGTTCTTGTGGGAGAACAACTCCATTTGGCTCACTAACTTCACACACCATCAGGCTTCCAAGCAGCTCTCAATGAAACTCAGTTTTCACACTCTATGCTTAGTGCCCTTTGAGAGCCTTCGACTGAAATGAAGCTTGGTGAGCACCCCACACAAATGAATGCTCCACATGCGGGTTTCACATGCCACCAACTCCACATTCACAGGCAACTTCAGCGCCACAGCCGTTTTCAGATAGCCCTCAATGCAAAGACTCTAGATGCAAATATTGGTGTGAGAGCTAATTCAATCAAGGAAACACTGCATGTTGGTGAAGGGCATATTGAAGAAGGATCAGCCGAGTGGTTCTTGTGGGAGAACAATTCCATTTGGCTCACTAACTTCACACACCATCAGGCTTCCAAGCAGCTCTCAAGGAAACTCAGTTTTCACACTCTATGCCTAGTGCCCTTTGAGTGCATTATCTACGAATGAATCTGGTAGAGCATCCCTCACAAACGAATGCTCCACATGCGGGTTTCACATGCCACCAACTCCACATTCACATGCAACTTCAGCGCCACAGCCGTTTTCAGATAGCCCTCAATGCAAAGGCTCTAGACGAAAATATTGATGTTAGAGCTAATTCAATCAAGGAAACACTGCATGTTGGTGAAGGGCATATTGAAGAAGGATCAGCCGAGTGGTTCTTGTGGGAGAACAACTCCATTTGGCTCACTAACTTCACACACCATCAGGCTTCCAAGCAGCTCTCCAGAAAACTCAGTTTTCACACTCTATGATTAGTGCCCTTTGAGTGCCTTCGACTGAAATGAAGCTTGGTGAGCATCCCACACAAACGAATGCTCCACATGCGGGTTTCACATGCCACCAACTCCACATTCACAGGCAACTTCAGCGCCACAGCCGTTTTCAGATAGCCCTCAATGCAAAGACTCTAGATGCAAATATTGGTGTGAGAGCTAATTCAATCAAGGAAACACTGCATGTTGGTGAAGGGCATATTGAAGAAGGATCAGCCGAGTGGTTCTTGTGGGAGAACAACTCCATTTGGCTCACTAACTTCACACACCATCAGGCTTCCAAGCAGCTCTCCAGAAAACTCAGTTTTCACACTCTATGCTTAGTGCCATTTGAGTGCCTAGGACTGAGATGAAGCTTGGTGAGCATCCCACACAAACGAATGCTCCACATGCAGGTTTCACATGCCACCAACTCCACATTCTCAGGCAACTTCAGCGCAACAGCTGTTTTCAGATAGCCCTCAATGTAAAGGCTCTAGATGCAAATATTGGTGTGAGAGCTAATTCAATCAAGGAAACACTGCATGTTGGTGAAGGGCATATTGCAGAAGGATCATCTGAGTGGTTCTTGTGGGAGAACAACTCCATTTGGCTCACTAACTTCACACACCATCAGGCTTCCAAGAAGCTCTCAAGGAAACTCAGTTTTCACACTCTATGCTTAGTGCCCTTTGAGTGCATTATCAAGGAATAAACCTGGTAGAGCATTCCACACAAAGGAATGCTCCACATGCGGGTTTCACATGCCACCCACTCCACATTCACAGGCAACTTCAGCGCCACAGCCGTTTTCTCCTAGCCCTCAATGTAAAGGCTCTAGACGCAAATATTGGTGTGAGAGCTAATTCAATCAAGGAAACACTGCATGTTGGTGAAGGGCATATTGAAGAAGGATCAGCCGAGTGGTTCTTGTGGGAGAACAACTCCATTTGGCTCACTAACTTCACACACCATCAGGCTTCCAAGCAGCTCTCAAGGAAACTCAGTTTTCACACTCTATGCTTAGTGCCCTTTGAGTGCCTTCGACTGAAATGAAGCTTGGTGAGCATCCCACACAAACGAATGCTCCACATGCGGGTTTCACATGCCACCAACTCCACATTCACAGGCAACTTCAGCGCCACAGCCGTTTTCAGATAGCCCTCAATGCAAAGGCTCTAGATGCAAATATTGATGTGAGAGCTAATTCAATCAAGGAAACAGTGCATGTTGGTGAAGGGCATATTGAAGAAGGATCAGCCGAGTGGTTCTTGTGGGAGAACAATTCCATTTGGCTCACTAACTTCACACACCATCAGGCTTCCAAGCAGCTCTCAAGGAAACTCAGTTTTCACACTCTATGCTTAGTGCCCTTTGAGTGCATTATCTACGAATGAATCTGGTAGAGCATCCCTCACAAACGAATGCTCCACATGCGGGTTTCACATGCCACCAACTCTACATTCACAGGCAACTTCAGCGCCACAGCCGTTTTCAGATAGCCCTCAATGCAAAGGCTCTAGACGCAAATATTGGTGTGAAAGCTAATTCAATCAAGGAAACACTGCATGTTGGTGAAGGGCATATTGAAGAAGGATCAGCCGAGTGGTTCTTGTGGGAGAACAACTCCATTTGGCTCACTAACTTCACACACCATCAGGCTTCCAAGCAGCTCTCAAGGAAACTCAGTTTTCACACTCTATGCTTAGTGCCCTTTGACTACCTAGGACTGAAATGAAGCTTGGTGAGCATCCCACACAAACGAATGCTCCACATGCGGGTTTCACATGCCACCAACTCCACATTCTCAGGCAAATTCAGCGCCACAGCTGTTTTCAGATAGCCCTCAATGTAAAGGCTCTAGACTCAAATATTGGTGTGAGAGCTAATTCAATCAAGGAAACAATGCATGTTGGTGAAGGGCATATTGAAGAAGGATCAGCCGAGTGGTTCTTGTGGGAGAACAACTCCATTTGGCTCACTAACTTCACACACGATCAGGCTTCCAAGCAGCTCTCAAGGAAACTCAGTTTTCACACTCTATGCTTAGTGCCCTTTGAGTGCCTTCGACTGAAATGAAGCTTGGTGAGCATCCCACACAAACGAATGCTCCACATGCGGGTTTCACATGCCACCAACTCCACATTCACAGGCAACTTCAGCGCCACAGCCGTTTTCAGATAGCCCTCAATGCAAAGGCTCTAGATGCAAATATTGATGTGAGAGCTAATTCAATCAAGGAAACAGTGCATGTTGGTGAAGGGCATATTGAAGAAGGATCAGCCGAGTGGTTCTTGTGGGAGAACAACTCCATTTGGCTCACTAACTTCACACACCATCAGGCTTCCAAGCAGCTCTCAAGGAAACTCAGTTTTCACACTCTATGCCTAGTGACCTTTGAGTGCATTATCTACGAATGAATCTGGTAGAGCATCCCTCACAAACGAATGCTCCACATGCGGGTTTCACATGCCACCAACTCCACATTCTCAGGCAACTTCAGCGCCACAGCCGTTTTCAGATAGCCCTCAATGTAAAGGTTCTAGACACAAGTTTTGGTGTGAGATCTACATCAATCAAGGAAACACTGCATGTTGGTGAAGGGCATATTGAAGAAGGATCAGCCGAGTGGTTCTTGTGGGAGAACAACTCCATTTGGCTCACTAACTTCACACACCATCAGGCTTCCAAGAAGCTCTCAAGGAAACTCAGTTTTAACACTCTATGCTTAGTGCCCTTTGAGTGCATTATCTAGGAATAAACCTGGTAGAGCATTCCACACAAAGGAATGCTCCACATGCGGGTTTCACATGCCACCAACTCCACATTCTCAGTCAACTTCAGCGCCACATCTGTTTTCAGATAGCCCTCAATGTAAAGGCTCTAGACGCAAATATTGGTGTGAGATCTACATCAATCAAGGAAACACTGCATGTTGGTGAAGGGCATATTGAAGAAGGATCAGCCGAGTGGTTCTTGTGGGAGAACAACTCCATTTGGCTCACTAACTTCACACACCATCAGGCTTCCAAGCAGCTCTCCAGGAAACTCAGTTTTCACACTCTATGCTTAGTGCCCTTTGAGTGCCTAGGACTGAAATGAAACTTGGTGAGCATCAAACACAAACGAATGCTCCACATGCGGGTTTCACATGCCACCAACTCCACATTCTCAGGCAACTTCAGCACCACAGCCGTTTTCAGATAGCCCTCGATGCAAAGGCTCTAGACGCAAATATTGGTGTGAGAGCTAATTCAATCAAGGAAACACTGCATGTTGGTGAAGGGCATATTGAAGAAGGATCCGCTGAGTGCTTCTTGTGGGAGAACAACTCCATTTGGCTCACTAACTTCACACACATTCAGGGTTCCAAGCAGCTCTCAAGGAAACTCAGTTTTCACACTCTATGCTTAGTGCCCTTTGAGTGCATTATCTAGGAATGAACCTGGTAGAGCATCCCACACAAACGAATGCTCCACATGCGGGTTTCACATGCCACCAACTCCACATTCACATGCAACTTCAGCGCCACAGCCGTTTTCAGAGAGCCCTCAATGCAAAGGCTCTAGACGCAAATATTGATGTGAGAGCTAATTCAATCAAGGAAACACTGCATGTTGGTGAATGGCATATTGAAGAAGGATCAGCCGAGTGGTTCTTGTGGGAGAACAACTCCATTTGGCTCACTAACTTCACACACCATCAGGCTTCCAAGCAGCTCTCAAGGAAACTCAGTTTTCACACTCTATGGTTAGTGCCCTTTGAGTGCCTAGGACTGAAATGAAGCTTGGTGAGCATCCCACACAAACGAATGCTCCACATGCGGGTTTCACATGCCACCAACTCCACATTCTCAGGCAACTTCAGCGCCACAGCCGTTTTCAGATAGCCCTCAATGCAAAGGCTCTAGACGCAAATATTGGTGTGAGAGCTAATTCAATCAAGGAAACACTGCATGTTGGTGAAGGGCATATTGAAGAAGGATCAGCCTAGTGGTTCTTGTGGGAGAACAATTCCATTTGGCTCACTAACTTCACACACCATCAGGCTTCCAAGCAGCTCTCAAGGAAACTCAGTTTTCACACTCTATGCTTAGTGCCCTTTGAGTGCATTATCTACGAATGAATCTGGTAGAGCATCCCTCACAAACGAATGCTCCACATGCGGGTTTCACATGCCACCAACTCCACATTCACAGGCAACTTCAGCGCCACAGCCGTTTTCAGATAGCCCTCAATGCAAAGGCTCTAGACGCAAATATTGGTGTGAGAGCTAATTCAATCAAGGAAACACTGCATGTTGGTGAAGGGCATATTGAAGAAGGATCAGCCGAGTGGTTCTTGTGGGAGAACAACTCCATTTGGCTCACTAACTTCACACACATTCAGGCTTCCAAGCAGCTCTCAAGGAAACTCAGTTTTCACACTCTATGCCTAGTGCCCTTTGAGTGCATTATCTACGAATGAATCTGGTAGAGCATCAAACACAAACGAATGCTCCACATGCGGGTTTCACATGCCACCAACTCTACATTCACAGGCAACTTCAGCGCCACAGCCGTTTTCAGATAGCCCTCAATGCAAAGGCTCTAGACGCAAATATTGGTGTGAGAGCTAATTCAATCAAGGAAACACTGCATGTTGGTGAAGGGCATATTGAAGAAGGATCAGCCGAGTGGTTCTTGTGGGAGAACAACTCCATTTGGCTCACTAACTTCACACACCATCAGGCTTCCAAGCAGCTCTCAAGGAAACTCAGTTTTCACACTCTATGCTTAGTACCCTTTGAGTGCCTAGGACTGAAATGAAACTTGGTGAGCATCCCACACAAACGATTGCTGCACATGCGGGTTTCACATGCCACCAACTCCACATTCACAGGCAACTTCAGCGCCACAGCCGTTTTCAGATAGCCCTCAATGCAAAGGCTCTAGACGCAAATATTGGTGTGAGAGCTAATTCAATCAAGAAAACACTGCATGTTGGTGAAGGGCATATTGAAGAAGGATCATCCGAGTGGTTCTTGTGGGAGAACAACTCCATTTGGCTCACTCACTTCACACACCATCAGACTTCCAAGCAGCTCTCAAGGAAACTCAGTTTTCACACTCTATGCTTAGTGCCCTTTGAGTGCATCATCTAGGAATGAACCTGGTAGAGCATCCCACACAAACGAATGCTCCACATGCGTGTTTCACATGCCACCAACTCCACATTCACAGGCAACTTCAGCGCCACAGCCGTTTTCAGATAGCCCTCAATGCAAAGGCTCTAGACGCAAATATTGGTGTGAGAGCTAATTCAATCAAGAAAACACTGCATGTTGGTGAAGGGCATATTGAAGAAGGATCATCCGAGTGGTTCTTGTGGGAGAACAACTCCATTTGGTTCACTAACTTCACACACCATCAGACTTCCAAGCAGCTCTCAAGGAAACTCAGTTTTCACACTCTATGCTTAGTGCCCTTCAGTGCATTATCTAGAAATGAACCTGGTAGAGCATCCCACACTAACGAATGCTCCACATGCGGGATTCACATACCACCAACTCCACATTCTCAGGCAACTTCAGCGCCACAGCCGTTCTCAGATAGCCCTCAATGTAAAGGCTCTAGACGCAAGTTTTGGTGTGAGATCTACATCAATCAAGGAAACACTGCATGTTGGTGAAGGGCATATTGAAGAAGGATCAGCCGAGTGGTTCTTGTGGGAGAACAACTCCATTTGGCTCACTAACTTCACACACCATCAGGCTTCCAAGCAGCTCTCCAGGAAACTCAGTTTTCACACTCTATGCTTAGTGCCCTTTGAGTGCCTAGGACTGAAATGAAACTTGGTGAGCATCAAACACAAACGAATGCTCCACATGCGGGTTTCACATGCCACCAACTCCACATTCTCAGGCAACTTCAGCACCACAGCCGTTTTCAGATAGCCCTCGATGCAAAGGCTCTAGACGCAAATATTGGTGTGAGAGCTAATTCAATCAAGGAAACACTGCATGTTGGTGAAGGGCATATTGAAGAAGGATCCGCTGAGTGCTTCTTGTGGGAGAACAACTCCATTTGGCTCACTAACTTCACACACCATCAGGCTTCCAAGCAGCTCTCAAGGAAACTCAGTTTTCACACTCTATGCTTAGTGCCCTTTGAGTGCATTATCTAGGAATGAACCTGGTAGAGCATCCCACACAAACGAATGCTCCACATGCGGGTTTCACATGCCACCAACTCCACATTCACATGCAACTTCAGCGCCACAGCCGTTTTCAGAGAGCCCTCAATGCAATGGCTCTAGACGCAAATATTGATGTGAGAGCTAATTCAATCAAGGAAACACTGCATGTTGGTGAATGGCATATTGAAGAAGGATCAGCCGAGTGGTTCTTGTGGGAGAACAACTCCATTTGGCTCACTAACTTCACACACCATCAGGCTTCCAAGCAGCTCTCAAGGAAACTCAGTTTTCACACTCTATGGTTAGTGCCCTTTGAGTGCCTAGGACTGAAATGAAGCTTGGTGAGCATCCCACACAAACGAATGCTCCACATGCGGGTTTCACATGCCACCAACTCCACATTCTCAGGCAACTTCAGCGCCACAGCCGTTTTCAGATAGCCCTCAATGCAAAGGCTCTAGACGCAAATATTGGTGTGAGAGCTAATTCAATCAAGGAAACACTGCATGTTGGTGAAGGGCATATTGAAGAAGGATCAGCCGAGTGGTTCTTGTGGGAGAACAATTCCATTTGGCTCACTAACTTCACACACCATCAGGCTTCCAAGCAGCTCTCAAGGAAACTCAGTTTTCACACTCTATGCTTAGTGCCCTTTGAGTGCATTATCTACGAATGAATCTGGTAGAGCATCCCTCACAAACGAATGCTCCACATGCGGGTTTCACATGCCACCAACTCCACATTCACAGGCAACTTCAGCGCCACAGCCGTTTTCAGATAGCCCTCAATGCAAAGGCTCTAGACGCAAATATTGGTGGAGAGCTAATTCAATCAAGGAAACACTGCATGTTGGTGAAGGGCATATTGAAGAAGGATCAGCCGAGTGGTTCTTGCGGGAGAACAACTCCATTTGGCTCACTAACTTCACACACCATCAGGCTTCCAAGCAGCTCTCAAGGAAACTCAGTTTTCACACTCTATGCTTAGTGCCCTTTGAGTGCATCATCTAGGAATGAACCTGGTAGAGCATCCCACACAAACGAATGCTCCACATGCGTGTTTCACATGCCACCAACTCCACATTCACAGGCAACTTCAGCGCCACAGCCGTTTTCAGATAGCCCTCAATGCAAAGGCTCTAGACGCAAATATTGATGTGAGAGCTAATTCAATCAAGGAAACACTGCATGTTGGTGAAGGGCATATTGAAGAAGGATCAGCCGAGTGGTTCTTGTGGGAGAACAACTCCATTTGGCTCACTAACTTCACACACCATCAGGCTTCCAAGCAGCTCTCAAGGAAACTCAGTTTTCACACTCTATGCTTAGTGCCCTTTGAGTGCCTAGGACTGAAATGAAACTTGGTGAGCATCAAACACAAACGAATGCTCCACATGCGGGTTTCACATGCCACCAACTCCACATTCTCAGGCAACTTCAGCGCCACAGCCATTTTCAGATAGCCCTCAATGGAAAGGTTCTAGACACAAATATTGGTGTGAGAGATAATTCAATCAAGGAAACACTGCATGTTGGTGCAGGGCATATTGAAGAAGGATCCGCTGAGTGGTTCTTGTGGGAGAACAACTCCATTTGGCTCACTAACTTCACACACCATCAGGCTTCCAAGCAGCTCTCAAGGAAACTCAGTTTTCACACTCTATGCTTAGTGCCCTTTGAGTGCATTATCTAGGAATGAACTTGGTAGAGCATCCCACACAAACGAATGCTCCACATGTGGGTTTCACATGCCACCAACTCCACATTCACAGGCAACTTCAGCGCCACAGCCGTTTTCAGATAGCCCTCAATGCAAAGGCTCTAGATGCAAATATTGGTGTGAGAGCTAATTCAATCAAGGAAACACTGCATGTTGGTGAAGGGCATATTGAAGAAGGATCAGCCGAGTGGTTCTTGTGGGAGAAAAATTCCATTTGGCTCACTAACTTCACACACCATCAGGCTTCCAAGCAGCTCTCAAGGAAACTCAGTTTTCACACTCTATGCTTAGTGCCCTTTGAGTGCATTATCTAGGAATGAATCTGGTAGAGCATCCCACACAAACGAATGCTCCACATGCGGGTTTCACATGCCACCAACTCCACATTCACAGGCAACTTCAGCGCCACAGCCGTTTTCAGATAGCCCTCAATGCAAAGGCTCTAGACGCAAATATTGGTGTGAGAGCTAATTCAATCAAGGAAACACTGCATGTTGGTGAAGGGCATATTGAAGAAGGATCAGCCGAGTGGTTCATGTGGGAGAACAACTCCATTTGGCTCACTAACTTCACACACCATCAGGCTTCCAAGCAGCTCTCAAGGAAACTCAGTTTTCACATTCTATGCTTAGTGCCCTTTGAGTACCTAGGACTGAAATGAAACTTGGTGAGCATCAAACACAAACGAATGCTCCACATGCGGGTTTCACATGCCACCAACTCCACATTCACAGGCAACTTCAGCGCCACAGCCATTTTCAGATAGCCCTCAATGCAAAGGCTCTAGACGCAAATATTGGTGTGAGACCTAATGCAATCAAGGAAACACTGCATGTTGGTGAAGGGCATATTGAAGAAGGATCCGCTGAGTGGTTCTTGTGGGAGAACAACTCCATTTGGCTCACTAACTTCACACACCATCAGGCTTCCAAGCAGCTCTCAAGGAAACTCAGTTTTCAAACTCTATGCTTAGTGCCATTTGAGTGCCTTCGACTGAAATGAAGATTGCTGAGCATCCCACACAAACGAATGCTCCACACGCGGGTTTCACATGCCACCAACTCCACAGTCTCAGGCAACTTCAACGCCGCGGCCGTTTTCAGAGAGCCCTCAATGCAAAGGCACTAGACGCAAATATTGGTGTGAGAGCTAATTCAATCAAGGAAACACTGCATGTTGGTGAAGGGCATATTGAAGAAGGATCAGCCGAGTGGTTCTTGTGGGAGAACAACTCCATTTGGCTCACTAACTTCACACACATTCAGGGTTCCAAGCAGCTCTCAAGGAAACTCAGTTTTCACACTCTATGCTTAGTGCCCTTTGAGTGCATTATCTAGGAATGAACCTGGTAGAGCATCCCACACAAACGAATGCTCCACATGCGGGTTTCACATGCCACCAACTCCACATTCACAGGCAACTTCAGCGCCACAGCCGTTTTCAGATAGCCCTCAATGCAAAGGCTCTAGATGCAAATATTGGTGTGAGAGCTAATTCAATCAAGGAAACACTGCATGTTGGTGAAGGGCATATTGAAGAAGGATCAGCCGAGTGGTTCTTGTGGGAGAACAATTCCATTTGGCTCACTAACTTCACACACCATCAGGCTCCCAAGCAGCTCTCAAGGAAACTCAGTTTTCACACTCTATGATTAGTGCCCTTTGAATGCATCATCTAGGAATGAACCTGGTAGAGCATCCCACACAAACGAATGCTCCACTTGCGGGTTTCACATGCCACCAACTCCACATTCTCAGGCAACTTCAGCGCCACAGCCGTTTTCAGATAGCCCTCAATGCAAAGGCTCTAGACGCAAATATTGATGTGAGAGCTAATTCAATCAAGGAAACACTGCATGTTGGTGAAGGGCATATTGAAGAAGGATCAGCCGAGTGGTTCTTGTGGGAGAACAACTCCATTTGGCTCACTAACTTCACACACCATCAGGCTTCCAAGCAGCTCTCAAGGAAACTCAGTTTTCACACTCTATGCTTAGTGCCCTTTGAGTGCCTAGGACTGAAATGAAACTTGGTGAGCATCAAACACAAACGAATGCTCCACATGCTGGTTTCACATGCCACCAACTCCACATTCTCAGGCAACTTCAGCGCCACAGCCATTTTCAGATAGCCCTCAATGGAAAGGCTCTAGACACAAATATTGGTGTGAGAGCTAATTCAATCAAGGAAACACTGCATGTTGGTGCAGGGCATATTGAAGAAGGATCCGCTGAGTGGTTCTTGTGGGAGAACAACTCCATTTGGCTCACTAACTTCACACACCATCAGGCTTCCAAGCAGCTCTCAAGGAAACTCAGTTTTCACACTCTATGCTTAGTGCCCTTTGAGTGCATTATCTAGGAATGAACTTGGTAGAGCATCCCACACAAACGAATGCTCCACATGTGGGTTTCACATGCCACCAACTCCACATTCACAGGCAACTTCAGCGCCACAGCAGTTTTCAGATAGCCCTCAATGCAAAGGCTCTAGATGCAAATATTGGTGTGAGAGCTAATTCAATCAAGGAAACACTGCATGTTGGTGAAGGGCATATTGAAGAAGGATCAGCCGAGTGGTTCTTGTGGGAGAACAATTCCATTTGGCTCACTAACTTCACACACCATCAGGCTTCCAAGCAGCTCTCAAGGAAACTCAGTTTTCACACTCTATGCTTAGTGCCCTTTGAGTGCATTATCTAGGAATGAACCTGGTAGTGCATCCCACACAAACGAATGCTCCACATGCGGGTTTCACATGCCACCAACTCCACATTCACAGGCAACTTCAGCGCCACAGCCGTTTTCAGATAGCCCTCAATGCAAAGGCTCTAGACGCAAATATTGATGTGAGAGCTAATTCAATCAAGGAAACACTGCATGTTGGTGAAGGGCATATTGAAGAAGGATCAGCCGAGTGGTTCATGTGGGAGAACAACTCCATTTGGCTCACTAACTTCACACACCATCAGGCTTCCAAGCAGCTCTCAAGGAAACTCAGTTTTCACATTCTATGCTTAGTGCCCTTTGAGTACCTAGGACTGAAATGAAACTTGGTGAGCATCAAACACAAACGAATGCTCCACATGCGGGTTTCACATGCCACCAACTCCACATTCACAGGCAACTTCAGCGCCACAGCCGTTTTCAGATAGCCCTCAATGCACAGGCTCTAGACGCAAATATTGGTGTGAGACCTAATGCAATCAAGGAAACACTGCATGTTGGTGAAGGGCATATTGAAGAAGGATCCGCTGAGTGGTTCTTGTGGGAGAACAACTCCATTTGGCTCACTAACTTCACACACCATCAGGCTTCCAAGCAGCTCTCAAGGAAACTCAGTTTTCACACTCTATGCTTAGTGCCATTTGAGTGTCTTCGACTGCAATGAAGCTTGCTGAGCATCCCACACAAACGAATGCTCCACACGCGGGTTTCACATGCCACCAACTCCACAGTCTCAGGCAACTTCAACGCCGCGGCCGTTTTCAGATAGCCCTCAATGCAAAGGCACTACACGCAAATATTGGTGTGAGAGCTAATTCAATCAAGGAAACACTGCATGTTGGTGAAGGGCATATTGAAGAAGGATCAGCCGAGTGGTTCTTGTGGGAGAACAACTCCATTTGGCTCACTAACTTCACACACCATCAGGCTTCCAAGCAGCTCTCAAGGAAACTCAGTTTTCACACTCTATGCTTAGTGCCCTCTGAGTGCATTATCTAGAAATGAACCTGGTAGAGCATCCCACACAAACGAATGCTCCACATGCGGGTTTCACATGCCACCAACTCCACATTTACAGGCAACTTCAGTGCCACAGCCGTTTTCAGAGAGCCCTCAATGCAAAGGCTCTAGACGCAAATATTGGTGTGAGAGCTAATTCAATCAAGGAAACACTGCATGTTGGTGAAGGGCATATTGAAGAAGGATCAGCCGAGTGGTTCTTGTGGGAGAACAACTCCATTTGGCTCACTAACTTCACACACCATCAGGCTTCCAAGCAGCTCTCAAGGAAACTCAGTTTTCACACTCTATGCTTAGTGCCATTTGAGTGCCTAGGACTGAAATGAAACTTGGTGAGCATCCCACACAAACGAATGCTCCACATGCGGGTTTCACATGCCACCAACTCCACATTCACAGGCAACTTCAGCGCCACAGCCGTTTTCAGATAGCCCTCAATGCAAAGGCTCTAGACGCAAATATTGATGTGAGAGCTAATTCAATCAAGGAAACACTGCATGTTGGTGAAGGGCATATTGAAGAAGGATCAGCCGAGTGGTTCATGTGGGAGAACAACTCCATTTGGCTCACTAACTTCACACACCATCAGGCTTCCAAGCAGCTCTCAAGGAAACTCAGTTTTCACATTCTATGCTTAGTGCCCTTTGAGTACCTAGGACTGAAATGAAACTTGGTGAGCATCAAACACAAACGAATGCTCCACATGCGGGTTTCACATGCCACCAACTCCACATTCACAGGCAACTTCAGCGCCACAGCCGTTTTCAGATAGCCCTCAATGCACAGGCTCTAGACGCAAATATTGGTGTGAGACCTAATGCAATCAAGGAAACACTGCATGTTGGTGAAGGGCATATTGAAGAAGGATCCGCTGAGTGGTTCTTGTGGGAGAACAACTCCATTTGGCTCACTAACTTCACACACCATCAGGCTTCCAAGCAGCTCTCAAGGAAACTCAGTTTTCACACTCTATGCTTAGTGCCATTTGAGTGCCTTCGACTGCAATGAAGCTTGCTGAGCATCCCACACAAACGAATGCTCCACACGCGGGTTTCACATGCCACCAACTCCACAGTCTCAGGCAACTTCAACGCCGCGGCCGTTTTCAGATAGCCCTCAATGCAAAGGCACTACACGCAAATATTGGTGTGAGAGCTAATTCAATCAAGGAAACACTGCATGTTGGTGAAGGGCATATTGAAGAAGGATCAGCCGAGTGGTTCTTGTGGGAGAACAACTCCATTTGGCTCACTAACTTCACACACCATCAGGCTTCCAAGCAGCTCTCAAGGAAACTCAGTTTTCACACTCTATGCTTAGTGCCCTCTGAGTGCATTATCTAGAAATGAACCTGGTAGAGCATCCCACACAAACGAATGCTCCACATGCGGGTTTCACATGCCACCAACTCCACATTTACAGGCAACTTCAGTGCCACAGCCGTTTTCAGAGAGCCCTCAATGCAAAGGCTCTAGACGCAAATATTGGTGTGAGAGCTAATTCAATCAAGGAAACACTGCATGTTGGTGAAGGGCATATTGAAGAAGGATCAGCCGAGTGGTTCTTGTGGGAGAACAACTCCATTTGGCTCACTAACTTCACACACCATCAGGCTTCCAAGCAGCTCTCAAGGAAACTCAGTTTTCACACTCTATGCTTAGTGCCATTTGAGTGCCTAGGACTGAAATGAAACTTGGTGAGCATCCCACACAAACGAATGCTCCACATGCGGGTTTCACATGCCACCAACTCCACATTCACAGGCAACTTCAGCGCCACAGCCGTTTTCAGATAGCCCTCAATGCAAAGGCTCTAGACGCAAATATTGCTGTGAGAGCTAATTCAATCAAGGAAACCCTGCATGTTGGTGAAGGGCATATTGAAGAAGGATCAGCCGAGTGGTTCTTGTGGGAGAACAACTCCATGTGGCTCACTAACTTCACACACCATCAGGCTTCCAAGCAGCTCTCAAGGAAACTCAGTTTTCACACTCTATGCCTAGTGCCCTTTGAGTGCATTATCTACGAATGAATCTGGTAGAGCATCCCTCACAAACGAATGCTCCACATGCGGGTTTCACATGCCAGCAACTCCACATTCACATGCAACTTCAGCGCCACAGCCGTTTTCAGAGAGCCCTCAATGCAAAGGCTCTAGACGCAAATATTGATGTTAGAGCTAATTCAATCAAGGAAACACTGCATGTTGGTGAAGGGCATATTGAAGAAGGATCAGCCGAGTGGTTCTTGTGGGAGAACAACTCCATTTAGCTCACTAACTTCACACACCATCAGGCTTCCAAGAAGCTCTCAAGGAAACTCAGTTTTCACACTCTACGCTTAGTGCCCT
The DNA here is from genome assembly GCF_030435755.1 of Ochotona princeps. Taxonomy (NCBI): domain Eukaryota; kingdom Metazoa; phylum Chordata; class Mammalia; order Lagomorpha; family Ochotonidae; genus Ochotona; species Ochotona princeps. Next base: position 20,500 of record NW_026701825.1, on the reverse strand, counting down.
TTGAGTGCATTATCTAGGAATAAACCTGGTAGAGCATTCCACACAAACGAATGCTCCACATGCGGGTTTCACATGCCACCAACTCCACATTCACAGGCAACTTCAGCGCCACAGCCGTTTTCAGATAGCCCTCAATGCAAAGGCTCTAGACGCAAATATTGGTGTGAGAGCTAATTCAATCAAGGAAACACTGCATGTTGGTGAAGGGCATATTGAAGAAGGATCAGTCGAGTGGTTCTTGTGGGAGAACAACTCCATGTGGCTCACTAACTTCACACACCATCAGGCTTCCAAGCAGCTCTCAAGGAAACTCAGTTTTCACACTCTATGCTTAGTGCCCTTTGAGTGCCTTCGACTGAAATGAAGCTTGGTGAGCATCCCACACAAACGAATGCTCCACATGCGGGTTTCACATGCCACCAACTCCACATTCACAGGCAACTTCAGCGCCACAGCCGTTTTCAGAGAGCCCTCAATGCAAAGGCTCTAGATGCAAATATTGGTGTGAGAGCTAATTCAATCAAGGAAACACTGCATGTTGGTGAAGGGCATATTGAAGAAGGATCAGCCGAGTGGTTCTTGTGGGAGAACAATTCCATTTGGCTCACTAACTTCACACACCATCAGGCTTCCAAGCAGCTCTCAAGGAAACTCAGTTTTCACACTCTATGCCTAGTGCCCTTTGAGTGCATTATCTACGAATGAATCTGGTAGAGCATCCCTCACAAACGAATGCTCCACATGCGGGTTTCACATGCCACCAACTCCACATTCACAGGCAACTTCAGCGCCACAGCCGTTTTCAGAGAGCCCTCAATGCAAAGGCTCTAGACGCAAATATTGATGTTAGAGCTAATTCAATCAAGGAAACACTGCATGTTGGTGAAGGGCATATTGAAGAAGGATCAGCCGAGTGGTTCTTGTGGGAGAACAACTCCATTTGTCTCACTAACTTCACACACCATCAGGCTTCCAAGAAGCTCTCAAGGAAACTCAGTTTTCACACTCTACGCTTAGTGCCCTTTGAGTGCATTATCTAGGAATAAACCTGGTAGAGCATTCCACACAAACGAATGCTCCACATGCGGGTTTCACATGCCACCAACTCCACATTCACAGGCAACTTCAGCGCCACAGCCGTTTTCAGATAGCCCTCAATGCAAAGGCTCTAGACGCAAATATTGGTGTGAGAGCTAATTCAATCAAGGAAACACTGCATGTTGGTGAAGGGCATATTGAAGAAGGATCAGTCGAGTGGTTCTTGTGGGAGAACAACTCCATGTGGCTCACTAACTTCACACACCATCAGGCTTCCAAGCAGCTCTCAAGGAAACTCAGTTTTCACACTCTATGCTTAGTGCCCTTTGAGTGCCTTCGACTGAAATGAAGCTTGGTGAGCATCCCACACAAACGAATGCTCCACATGCGGGTTTCACATGCCACCAACTCCACATTCACAGGCAACTTCAGCGCCACAGCCGTTTTCAGATACCCCTCAATGCAAAGGCTCTAGATGCAAATATTGATGTGAGAGCTAATTCAATCAAGGAAACACTGCATGTTGGTGAAGGGCATATTGAAGAAGGATCAGCCGAGTGGTTCTTGTGGCAGAACAATTCCATTTGGCTCACTAACTTCACACACCATCAGGCTTCCAAGCAGCTCTCAAGGAAACTCAGTTTTCACACTCTATGCCTAGTGCCCTTTGAGTGCATTATCTACGAATGAATCTGGTAGAGCATCCCTCACAAACGAATGCTCCACATGCGGGTTTCACATGCCACCAACTCCACATTCACAGGCAACTTCAGCACCACAGCCGTTTTCAGATAGCCCTCAATGCAAAGGCTCTAGACGCAAATATTGGTGTGAGAGCTAATTCAATCAAGGAAACACTGCATGTAGGTGAAGGGCATATTGAAGAAGGATCAGCCGAGTGGTTCTTGTGGGAGAACAACTCCATTTGGCTCACTAACTTCACACACCATCAGGCTTCCAAGCAGCTCTCAAGGAAACTCAGTTTTCACACTCTATGCTTAGTGCCATTTGAGTGCCTAGGACTGAAATGAAACTTGGTGAGCATCCCACACAAACGAATGCTCCACATGCGGGTTTCACATGCCACCAACTCCACATTCACAGGCAACTTCAGCGCCACAGCCGTTTTCAGATAGCCCTCAATGCAAAGGCTCTAGACGCAAATATTGCTGTGAGAGCTAATTCAATCAAGGAAACACTGCATGTTGGTGAAGGGCATATTGAAGAAGGATCAGTCGAGTGGTTCTTGTGGGAGAACAACTCCATGTGGCTCACTAACTTCACACACCATCAGGCTTCCAAGCAGCTCTCAAGGAAACTCAGTTTTCACACTCTATGCTTAGTGCCCTTTGAGTGCCTTCGACTGAAATGAAGCTTGGTGAGCATCCCACACAAACGAATGCTCCACATGCGGGTTTCACATGCCACCAACTCCACATTCACAGGCAACTTCAGCGCCACAGCCGTTTTCAGATAGCCCTCAATGCAAAGGCTCTAGATGCAAATATTGGTGTGAGAGCTAATTCAATCAAGGAAACACTGCATGTTGGTGAAGGGCATATTGAAGAAGGATCAGCCGAGTGGTTCTTGTGGGTGAACAATTCCATTTGGCTCACTAACTTCACACACCATCAGGCTTCCAAGCAGCTCTCAAGGAAACTCAGTTTTCACACTCTATGCCTTGTGCCCTTTGATTGCATTATCTACGAATGAATCTGGTAGAGCATCCCTCACAAACGAATGCTCCACATGCGGGTTTCACATGCCAGCAACTCCACATTCACATGCAACTTCAGCGCCACAGCCGTTTTCAGAGAGCCCTCAATGCAAAGGCTCTAGACGCAAATATTGATGTTAGAGCTAATTCAATCAAGGAAACACTGCATGTTGGTGAAGGGCATATTGAAGAAGGATCAGCCGAGTGGTTCTTGTGGGAGAACAACTCCATTTGGCTCACTAACTTCACACACCATCAGGCTTCCAAGAAGCTCTCAAGGAAACTCAGTTTTCACACTCTACGCTTAGTGCCCTTTGAGTGCATTATCTAGGAATAAACCTGGTAGAGCATTCCACACAAACGAATGCTCCACATGCGGGTTTCACATGCCACCAACTCCACATTCACAGGCAACTTCAGCGCCACAGCCGTTTTCAGATAGCCCTCAATGCAAAGGCTCTAGACGCAAATATTGGTGTGAGAGCTAATTCAATCAAGGAAACACTGCATGTTGGTGAAGGGCATATTGAAGAAGGATCAGTCGAGTGGTTCTTGTGGGAGAACAACTCCATGTGGCTCACTAACTTCACACACCATCAGGCTTCCAAGCAGCTCTCAAGGAAACTCAGTTTTCACACTCTATGCTTAGTGCCCTTTGAGTGCCTTCGACTGAAATGAAGCTTGGTGAGCATCCCACACAAACGAATGCTCCACATGCGGGTTTCACATGCCACCAACTCCACATTCACAGGCAACTTCAGCGCCACAGCCGTTTTCAGAGAGCCCTCAATGCAAAGGCTCTAGATGCAAATATTGGTGTGAGAGCTAATTCAATCAAGGAAACACTGCATGTTGGTGAAGGGCATATTGAAGAAGGATCAGCCGAGTGGTTCTTGTGGGAGAACAATTCCATTTGGCTCACTAACTTCACACACCATCAGGCTTCCAAGCAGCTCTCAAGGAAACTCAGTTTTCACACTCTATGCCTAGTGCCCTTTGAGTGCATTATCTACGAATGAATCTGGTAGAGCATCCCTCACAAACGAATGCTCCACATGCGGGTTTCACATGCCACCAACTCCACATTCACAGGCAACTTCAGCGCCACAGCCGTTTTCAGAGAGCCCTCAATGCAAAGGCTCTAGACGCAAATATTGATGTTAGAGCTAACTCAATCAAGGAAACACTGCATGTTGGTGAAGGGCATATTGAAGAAGGATCAGCCGAGTGGTTCTTGTGGGAGAACAACTCCATTTGTCTCACTAACTTCACACACCATCAGGCTTCCAAGAAGCTCTCAAGGAAACTCAGTTTTCACACTCTACGCTTAGTGCCCTTTGAGTGCATTATCTAGGAATAAACCTGGTAGAGCATTCCACACAAACGAATGCTCCACATGCGGGTTTCACATGCCACCAACTCCACATTCACAGGCAACTTCAGCGCCACAGCCGTTTTCAGATAGCCCTCAATGCAAAGGCTCTAGATGCAAATATTGGTGTGAGAGCTAATTCAATCAAGGAAACACTGCATGTTGGTGAAGGGCATATTGAAGAAGGATCAGTCGAGTGGTTCTTGTGGGAGAACAACTCCATGTGGCTCACTAACTTCACACACCATCAGGCTTCCAAGCAGCTCTCAAGGAAACTCAGTTTTCACACTCTATGCTTAGTGCCCTTTGAGTGCCTTCGACTGAAATGAAGCTTGGTGAGCATCCCACACAAACGAATGCTCCACATGCGGGTTTCACATGCCACCAACTCCACATTCACAGGCAACTTCAGCGCCACAGCCGTTTTCAGATAGCCCTCAATGCAAAGGCTCTAGATGCAAATATTGATGTGAGAGCTAATTCAATCAAGGAAACACTGCATGTTGGTGAAGGGCATATTGAAGAAGGATCAGCCGAGTGGTTCTTGTGGGAGAACAACTCCATTTGGCTCACTAACTTCACACACCATCAGGCTTCCAAGCAGCTCTCAAGGAAACTCAGTTTTCACACTCTATGCTTAGTGCCCTTTGAGTGCATTATCTAGGAATAAACCTGGTAGAGCATTCCACACAAAGGAATGCTCCACATGCGGGTTTCACATGCCACCAACTCCACATTCACAGGCAACTTCAGCGCCACAGCCGTTCTCTCCTAGCCCTCAATGTAAAGGCTCTAGACGCAAATATTGGTGTGAGAGCTAATTCAATCAAGGAAACACTGCATGTTGGTGAAGGGCATATTGAAGAAGGATCAGCCGAGTGGTTCTTGTGGGAGAACAACTCCATTTGGCTCACTAACTTCACACACCATCAGGCTTCCAAGCAGCTCTCAAGGAAACTCAGTTTTCACACTCTATGCTTAGTGCCCTCTGAGTGCATTATCTAGAAATGAACCTGGTAGAGCATCCCACACAAACGAATGCTCCACATGCGGGTTTCACATGCCACCAACTCCACATTCACAGGCAACTTCAGTGCCACAGCCGTTTTCAGAGAGCCCTCAATGCAAAGGCTCTAGACGCAAATATTGGTGTGAGAGCTAATTCAATCAAGGAAACACTGCATGTTGGTGAAGGGCATATTGAAGAAGGATCAGCCGAGTGGTTCTTGTGGGAGAACAACTCCATTTGGCTCACTAACTTCACACACCATCAGGCTTCCAAGCAGCTCTCAAGGAAACTCAGTTTTCACACTCTATGCTTAGTGCCATTTGAGTGCCTAGGACTGAAATGAAACTTGGTGAGCATCAAACACAAACGAATGCTCCACATGCGGGTTTCACATGCCACCAACTCCACATTCACAGGCAACTTCAGCGCCACAGCCGTTTTCAGATACCCCTCAATGCAAAGGCTCTAGACGCAAATATTGATGTTAGAGCTAATTCAATCAAGGAAACACTGCATGTTGGTGAAGGGCATATTGAAGAAGGATTAGCCGAGTGGTTCTTGTGGGAGAACAACTCCATTTGGCTCACTAACTTCACACACCATCAGGCTTCCAAGAAGCTCTCAAGGAAACTCAGTTTTCACACTCTACGCTTAGTGCCCTTTGAGTGCATTATCTAGGAATAAACCTGGTAGAGCATTCCACACAAACGAATGCTCCACATGCGGGTTTCACATGCCACCAACTCCACATTCACAGGCAACTTCAGCGCCACAGCCGTTTTCAGATACCCCTCAATGCAAAGGCTCTAGATGCAAATATTGATGTGAGAGCTAATTCAATCAAGGAAACACTGCATGTTGGTGAAGGGCATATTGAAGAAGGATCAGCCGAGTGGTTCTTGTGGGAGAACAATTCCATTTGGCTCACTAACTTCACACACCATCAGGCTTCCAAGCAGCTCTCAAGGAAACTCAGTTTTCACACTCTATGCCTAGTGCCCTTTGAGTGCATTATCTACGAATGAATCTGGTAGAGCATCCCTCACAAACGAATGCTCCACATGCGGGTTTCACATGCCACCAACTCCACATTCACAGGCAACTTCAGCGCCACAGCCGTTTTCAGATAGCCCTCAATGCAAAGGCTCTAGACGCAAATATTGATGTGAGAGCTAATTCAATCAAGGAAACACTGCATGTTGGTGAAGGGCATATTGAAGAAGGATCATCCGAGTGGTTCTTGTGGGAGAACAACTCCATTTGGCTCACTAACTTCACACACCATCAGCCTTCCAAGCAGCTCTCCAGAAAACTCAGTTTTCACACTCTATGCTTAGTGCCCTTTGAGTGCCTAGGACTGAGATGAAGCTTGGTGAGCATCCCACACAAACCAATGCTCCACATGCGGGTTTCACATGCCACCAACTCCACATTCTCAGGCAACTTCAGCGCCACAGCTGTTTTCAGATAGCCCTCAATGTAAAGGCTCTAGACGCAAATATTGGTGTGAGAGCTAATTCAATCAAGGAAACACTGCATGTTGGTGAAGGGCATATTGAAGAAGGATCATCCGAGTGGTTCTTGTGGGAGAACAACTCCATTTGGCTCACTAACTTCACACACCATCAGGCTTCCAAGCAGCTCTCAAGGAAACTCAGTTTTCACACTCTATGCTTAGTGCCCTTTGAATGCATTATCTAGGAATAAACCTGGTAGAGCATTCCACACAAAGGAATGCTCCACATGCGGGTTTCACATGCCACCAACTCCACATTCACAGGCAACTTCAGCGCCACAGCCGTTTTCTCCTAGCCCTCAATGTAAAGGCTCTAGACGCAAATATTGGTGTGAGAGCTAATTCAATCAAGGAAACACTGCATGTTGGTGAAGGGCATATTGAAGAAGGATCAGCCGAGTGGTTCTTGTGGGAGAACAACTCCATTTGGCTCACTAACTTCACACACCATCAGGCTTCCAAGCAGCTCTCAAGGAAACTCAGTTTTCACACTCTATGCTTAGTGCCCTCTGAGTGCATTATCTAGAAATGAACCTGGTAGAGCATCCCACACAAACGAATGCTCCACATGCGGGTTTCACATGCCACCAACTCCACATTCACAGGCAACTTCAGCGCCACAGCCGTTTTCAGAGAGCCCTCAATGCAAAGGCTCTAGACGCAAATATTGGTGTGAGAGCTAATTCAATCAAGGAAACACTGCATGTTGGTGAAGGGCATATTGAAGAAGGATCAGCCGAGTGGTTCTTGTGGGAGAACAACTCCATTTGGCTCACTAACTTCACACACCATCAGGCTTCCAAGCAGCTCTCAAGGAAACTCAGTTTTCACACTCTATGCTTAGTGCCATTTGAGTGCCTAGGACTGAAATGAAACTTGGTGAGCATCCCACACAAACGAATGCTCCACATGCGGGTTTCACATGCCACCAACTCCACATTCACAGGCAACTTCAGTGCCACAGCCGTTTTCAGATAGCCCTCAATGCAAAGGCTCTAGACACAAATATTGATGTGAGAGCTAATTCAATCAAGGAAACACTGCATGTTGGTGAAGGGCATATTGAAGAAGGATCATCCGAGTGGTTCTTGTGGGAGAACAACTCCATTTGGCTCACTAACTTCACACACCATCAGGCTTCCAAGCAGCTCTCAAGGAAACTCAGTTTTCACACTCTATGCTTAGTGCCCTTTGAGTGCATTATCTAGGAATAAACCTGGTAGAGCATTCCACACAAAGGAATGCTCCACATGCGGGTTTCACATGCCACCAACTCCACATTCACAGGCAACTTCAGCGCCACAGCCGTTCTCTCCTAGCCCTCAATGTAAAGGCTCTAGACGCAAATATTGGTGTGAGAGCTAATTCAATCAAGGAAACACTGCATGTTGGTGAAGGGCATATTGAAGAAGGATCAGCCGAGTGGTTCTTGTGGGAGAACAACTCCATTTGGCTCACTAACTTCACACACCATCAGGCTTCCAAGCAGCTCTCAAGGAAACTCAGTTTTCACACTCTATGCTTAGTGCCCTCTGAGTGCATTATCTAGAAATGAACCTGGTAGAGCATCCCACACAAACGAATGCTCCACATGCGGGTTTCACATGCCACCAACTCCACATTCACAGGCAACTTCAGTGCCACAGCCGTTTTCAGAGAGCCCTCAATGCAAAGGCTCTAGACGCAAATATTGGTGTGAGAGCTAATTCAATCAAGGAAACACTGCATGTTGGTGAAGGGCATATTGAAGAAGGATCAGCCGAGTGGTTCTTGTGGGAGAACAACTCCATTTGGCTCACTAACTTCACACACCATCAGGCTTCCAAGCAGCTCTCAAGGAAACTCAGTTTTCACACTCTATGCTTAGTGCCATTTGAGTGCCTGGGACTGAAATGAAACTTGGTGAGCATCAAACACAAACGAATGCTCCACATGCGGGTTTCACATGCCACCAACTCCACATTCACAGGCAACTTCAGCGCCACAGCCGTTTTCAGATACCCCTCAATGCAAAGGCTCTAGACGCAAATATTGATGTTAGAGCTAATTCAATCAAGGAAACACTGCATGTTGGTGAAGGGCATATTGAAGAAGGATTAGCCGAGTGGTTCTTGTGGGAGAACAACTCCATTTGGCTCACTAACTTCACACACCATCAGGCTTCCAAGAAGCTCTCAAGGAAACTCAGTTTTCACACTCTACGCTTAGTGCCCTTTGAGTGCATTATCTAGGAATAAACCTGGTAGAGCATTCCACACAAACGAATGCTCCACATGCGGGTTTCACATGCCACCAACTCCACATTCACAGGCAACTTCAGCGCCACAGCCGTTTTCAGATACCCCTCAATGCAAAGGCTCTAGATGCAAATATTGATGTGAGAGCTAATTCAATCAAGGAAACACTGCATGTTGGTGAAGGGCATATTGAAGAAGGATCAGCCGAGTGGTTCTTGTGGGAGAACAATTCCATTTGGCTCACTAACTTCACACACCATCAGGCTTCCAAGCAGCTCTCAAGGAAACTCAGTTTTCACACTCTATGCCTAGTGCCCTTTGAGTGCATTATCTACGAATGAATCTGGTAGAGCATCCCTCACAAACGAATGCTCCACATGCGGGTTTCACATGCCACCAACTCCACATTCACAGGCAACTTCAGCGCCACAGCCGTTTTCAGATAGCCCTCAATGCAAAGGCTCTAGACGCAAATATTGATGTGAGAGCTAATTCAATCAAGGAAACACTGCATGTTGGTGAAGGGCATATTGAAGAAGGATCATCCGAGTGGTTCTTGTGGGAGAACAACTCCATTTGGCTCACTAACTTCACACACCATCAGCCTTCCAAGCAGCTCTCCAGAAAACTCAGTTTTCACACTCTATGCTTAGTGCCCTTTGAGTGCCTAGGACTGAGATGAAGCTTGGTGAGCATCCCACACAAACCAATGCTCCACATGCGGGTTTCACATGCCACCAACTCCACATTCTCAGGCAACTTCAGCGCCACAGCTGTTTTCAGATAGCCCTCAATGTAAAGGCTCTAGACGCAAATATTGGTGTGAGAGCTAATTCAATCAAGGAAACACTGCATGTTGGTGAAGGGCATATTGAAGAAGGATCATCCGAGTGGTTCTTGTGGGAGAACAACTCCATTTGGCTCACTAACTTCACACACCATCAGGCTTCCAAGCAGCTCTCAAGGAAACTCAGTTTTCACACTCTATGCTTAGTGCCCTTTGAATGCATTATCTAGGAATAAACCTGGTAGAGCATTCCACACAAAGGAATGCTCCACATGCGGGTTTCACATGCCACCAACTCCACATTCACAGGCAACTTCAGCGCCACAGCCGTTTTCTCCTAGCCCTCAATGTAAAGGCTCTAGACGCAAATATTGGTGTGAGAGCTAATTCAATCAAGGAAACACTGCATGTTGGTGAAGGGCATATTGAAGAAGGATCAGCCGAGTGGTTCTTGTGGGAGAACAACTCCATTTGGCTCACTAACTTCACACACCATCAGGCTTCCAAGCAGCTCTCAAGGAAACTCAGTTTTCACACTCTATGCTTAGTGCCCTCTGAGTGCATTATCTAGAAATGAACCTGGTAGAGCATCCCACACAAACGAATGCTCCACATGCGGGTTTCACATGCCACCAACTCCACATTCACAGGCAACTTCAGTGCCACAGCCGTTTTCAGAGAGCCCTCAATGCAAAGGCTCTAGACGCAAATATTGGTGTGAGAGCTAATTCAATCAAGGAAACACTGCATGTTGGTGAAGGGCATATTGAAGAAGGATCAGCCGAGTGGTTCTTGTGGGAGAACAACTCCATTTGGCTCACTAACTTCACACACCATCAGGCTTCCAAGCAGCTCTCAAGGAAACTCAGTTTTCACACTCTATGCTTAGTGCCATTTGAGTGCCTAGGACTGAAATGAAACTTGGTGAGCATCCCACACAAACGAATGCTCCACATGCGGGTTTCACATGCCACCAACTCCACATTCACAGGCAACTTCAGTGCCACAGCCGTTTTCAGATAGCCCTCAATGCAAAGGCTCTAGACACAAATATTGATGTGAGAGCTAATTCAATCAAGGAAACACTGCATGTTGGTGAAGGGCATATTGAAGAAGGATCATCCGAGTGGTTCTTGTGGGAGAACAACTCCATTTGGCTCACTAACTTCACACACCATCAGGCTTCCAAGCAGCTCTCAAGGAAACTCAGTTTTCACACTCTATGCTTAGTGCCCTTTGAGTGCATTATCTAGGAATAAACCTGGTAGAGCATTCCACACAAAGGAATGCTCCACATGCGGGTTTCACATGCCACCAACTCCACATTCACAGGCAACTTCAGCGCCACAGCCGTTTTCTCCTAGCACTCAATGTAAAGGCTCTAGACGCAAATATTGGTGTGAGAGCTAATTCAATCAAGGAAACACTGCATGTTGGTGAAGGGCATATTGAAGAAGGATCAGTCGAGTGGTTCTTGTGGGAGAACAACTCCATGTGGCTCACTAACTTCACACACCATCAGGTTTCCAAGCAACTCTAAAGGAAACTCAGTATTCACACTCTATGCTTAGTGCCCTTTGAGTACCTAGGACTGAAATGAAACTTGGTGAGCATCAAACACAAACGAATGCTCCACATGCGGGTTTCACATGCCACCAACTCCACATTCTCAGGCAACTTCAGCGCCACAGCCGTTTTCAGATAGCCCTCAATGCAAAGGCTCTAGACGCAAATATTGGTGTGAGAGCTAATGCAATCAAGGAAACACTGCATGTTGGTGAAGGGCATATTGAAGAAGGATCAGCCGAGTGGTTCTTGTGGGAGAACAACTCCATTTGGCTCACTAACTTCACACACCATCAGGCTTCCAAGCAGCTCTCAAGGAAACTCAGTTTTCACACTCTATGCTTAGTGCCCTTTGAGTGCCTAGGACTGAGATGAAGCTTGGTGAGCATCCCACACAAACGAATGCTCCACATGCGGGTTTCACATGCCACCAACTCCACATTCTCAGGCAACTTCAGCGCCACATCTGTTTTCAGATAGCCCTCAATGTAAAGGCTCTAGACGCAAATATTGATGTGAGAGCTAATTCAATCAAGGAAACACTGCATGTTGGTGAAGGGCATATTGAAGAAGGATCAGCCGAGTGGTTCTTGTGGGAGAACAACTCCATTTGGCTCACTAACTTCACACACCATCAGGCTTCCAAGCAGCTATCAAGGAAACTCAGTTGTCACACTCTATGCTTAGTGCCCTTTGAGTGCATTTTCTAGGAATAAACCTGGTAGAGCATCCCACACAAACGAATGCTCCACATGCGGGTTTCACATGCCACCAACTCCACATTCACAGGCAACTTCAGCGCCACAGCCGTTTTCTCCTAGCCCTCAATGTAAAGGCTCTAGACGCAAATATTGGTGTGAGAGCTAATTCAATCAAGGAAACACTGCATGTTGGTGAAGGGCATATTGAAGAAGGATCAGTCGAGTGGTTCTTGTGGGAGAACAACTCCATTTGGCTCACTAACTTCACACACCATCAGGCTTCCAAGCAGCTCTCAAGGAAACTCAGTTTTCACACTCTATGCTTAGTGCCCTTTGAGTGCCTTCGACTGAAATGAATCTTGGTGAGCATCCCACACAAACGAATGCTCCACAGGCGGGTTTCACATGCCACCAACTCCACATTCACAGGCAACTTCAGCGCCACAGCCGTTTTCAGATAGCCCTCAATGCAAAGGCTCTAGATGCAAATATTAGTGTGAGAGCTAATTCAATCAAGGAAACCCTGCATGTTGGTGAAGGGCATATTGAAGAAGGATCAGCCGAGTGGTTCTTGTGGGAGAACAATTCCATTTGGCTCACTAACTTCACACACCATCAGGCTTCCAAGCAGCTCTCAAGGAAACTCAGTTTTCACACTCTATGCTTAGTGCCCTTTGAGTGCATTATCTAGGAATGAATCTGGTAGAGCATCCCACACAAACGAATGCTCCACATGCGGGTTTCAAATGCAACCAACTCCACATTCACAGGCAACTTCAGCGCCACAGCCGTTTTCAGAGAGCCCTCAATGCAAAGGCTCTAGACGCAAATATTGATGTGAGAGCTAATTCAATCAAGGAAACACTGCATGTTGGTGAAGGGCATATTGAAGAAGGATCAGCCGAGTGGTTCTTGTGGGAGAACAACTCCATTTGGCTCACTAACTTCACACACCATCAGGCTTCCAAGCAGCTCTCCAGAAAACTCAGTTTTCACACTCTATGCTTAGTGCCCTTTGAGTGCATTATCTAGGAATGAACCTGGTAGAGCATCCCACACAAACAAAAGCTCCACATGCGGGTTTCACATGCCACCAACTCCACATTCACAAGCAACTTCAGCGCCACAGCCGTTTTCAGATAGCCCTCAATGCAAAGGCTCTAGACGCAAATATTGGTGTGAGAGCTAATTCAAGGAAACACTGCATGTTGGTGAAGGGCATATTGAAGAAGGATCAGCCGAGTGGTTCTTGTGGGAGAACAACTCCATTTGGCTCACTAACTTCACACACCATCAGGCTTCCAAGCAGCTCTCAAGGAAACTCAGTTTTCATACTCTATGCTTAGTGCCCTTTGAGTGCCTAGGACTGAAATGAAACTTGGTGAGCATCCCACACAAACGAATGCTCCACATGCGGGTTTCACATGCCACCAACTCCACATTCTCAGGCAACTTCAGCGCCACAGCCATTTTCAGATAGCCCTCAATGCAAAGGCTCTAAACCCAAATATTGGTGTGAGAGCTAATTCAATCAAGGAAACACTGCATGTTGGTGAAGGGCATATTGAAGAAGGATCAGCCGAGTGGTTCTTGTGGGAGAACAACTCCATTTGGCTCACTAACTTCACACACCATCAGGCTTCCAAGCAGCTCTCAAGGAAACTCAGTTTTCACACTCTATGCTTAGTGCGCTTTGAGTGCCTAGGACTGAGATGAAGCTTGGTGAGCATCCCACACAAACGAATGCTCCACATGCGGGTTTCACATGCCACCAACTCCACATTCTCAGGCAACTTCAGCGCCACATCTGTTTTCAGATAGCCCTCAATGTAAAGGCTCTAGACGCAAATATTGATGTGAGAGCTAATTCAATCAAGGAAACACTGCATGTTGGTGAAGGGCATATTGAAGAAGGATCAGCCGAGTGGTTCTTGTGGGAGAACAACTCCATTTGGCTCACTAACTTCACACACCATCAGGCTTCCAAGAAGCTCTCAAGGAAACTCAGTTTTCACACTCTATGCTTAGTGCCCTTTGAGTGCATTATCTAGGAATAAACCTGGTAGAGCATCCCACACAAACGAATGCTCCACATGCGGGTTTCACATGCCACCAACTCCACATTCACAGGCAACTTCAGCGCCACAGCCGTTTTCAGATAGCCCTCAATGCAAAGGCTCTAGATGCAAATATTGGTGTGAGAGCTAATTCAATCAAGGAAACACTGCATGTTGGTGAAGGGCATATTGAAGAAGGATCAGCCGAGTGGTTCTTGTGGGAGAACAATTCCATTTGGCTCACTAACTTCACACACCATCAGGCTTCCAAGCAGCTCTCAAGGAAACTCAGTTTTCACACTCTATGCCTAGTGCCCTTTGAGTGCATTATCTACGAATGAATCTGGTAGAGCATCCCTCACAAACGAATGCTCCACATGCGGGTTTCACATGCCAGCAACTCCACATTCACATGCAACTTCAGCGCCACAGCCGTTTTCAGAGAGCCCTCAATGCAAAGGCTCTAGACGCAAATATTGATGTTAGAGCTAATTCAATCAAGGAAACACTGCATGTTGGTGAAGGGCATATTGAAGAAGGATCAGCCGAGTGGTTCTTGTGGGAGAACAACTCCATTTGGCTCACTAACTTCACACACCATCAGGCTTCCAAGCAGCTCTCAAAGAAACTCAGTTGTCACACTCTATGCTTAGTGCCCTTTGAGTGCATTATCTAGGAATGAACCTGTTAGAGCATGCCACACAAAGGAATGCTCCAAATGCGGGTTTCACATGCCACCAACTCCACATTCACAGGCAACTTCAGCGCCACAGCCGTTTTCAGATAGCCCTCAATGAAAAGCCTCTAGACGCAAATATTGGTGTGAGAGCTAATTCAATCAAGGAAACACTGCATGTTGGTGAAGGGCATATTGAAGAAGGATCAGCCGAGTGGTTCTTGTGGGAGAACAACTCCATTTGGCTCACTAACTTCACACACCATCAGGCTTCCAAGCAGCTCTCAAGGAAACTCAGTTTTCACACTCTATGCTTAGTGCGCTTTGAGTGCCTAGGACTGAGATGAAGCTTGGTGAGCATCCCACACAAACGAATGCTCCACATGCGGGTTTCACATGCCACCAACTCCACATTCTCAGGCAACTTCAGCGCCACATCTGTTTTCAGATAGCCCTCAATTTAAAGGCTCTAGACGCAAATATTGATGTGAGAGCTAATTCAATCAAGGAAACACTGCATGTTGGTGAAGGGCATATTGAAGAAGGATCAGCCGAGTGGTTCTTGTGGGAGAACAACTCCATTTGGCTCACTAACTTCACACACCATCAGGCTTCCAAGCAGCTCTCAAGGAAACTCAGTTTTCACACTCTATGCTTAGTGCGCTTTGAGTACCTAGGACTGAGATGAAGCTTGGTGAGCATCCCACACAAACGAATGCTCCACATGCGGGTTTCACATGCCACCAACTCCACATTCTCAGGCAACTTCAGCGCCACATCTGTTTTCAGATAGCCCTCAATGTAAAGGCTCTAGACGCAAATATTGATGTGAGAGCTAATTCAATCAAGGAAACACTGCATGTTGGTGAAGGGCATATTGAAGAAGGATCAGCCGAGTGGTTCTTGTGGGAGAACAACTCCATTTGGCTCACTAACTTCACACACCATCAGGCTTCCAAGAAGCTCTCAAGGAAACTCAGTTTTCACACTCTATGCTTAGTGCCCTTTGAGTGCATTATCTAGGAATAAACCTGGTAGAGCATCCCACACAAACGAATGCTCCACATGCGGGTTTCACATGCCACCAACTCCACATTCACAGGCAACTTCAGCGCCACAGCCGTTTTCAGATAGCCCTCAATGCAAAGGCTCTAGATGCAAATATTGGTGTGAGAGCTAATTCAATCAAGGAAACACTGCATGTTGGTGAAGGGCATATTGAAGAAGGATCAGCCGAGTGGTTCTTGTGGGAGAACAACTCCATTTGGCTCACTAACTTCACACACCATCAGGCTTCCAAGAAGCTCTCAAGGAAACTCAGTTTTCACACTCTATGCTTAGTGCCCTTTGAGTGCATTATCTAGGAATAAACCTGGTAGAGCATCCCACACAAACGAATGCTCCACATGCGGGTTTCACATGCCACCAACTCCACATTCACAGGCAACTTCAGCGCCACAGCCGTTTTCAGATAGCCCTCAATGCAAAGGCTCTAGATGCAAATATTGGTGTGAGAGCTAATTCAATCAAGGAAACACTGCATGTTGGTGAAGGGCATATTGAAGAAGGATCAGCCGAGTGGTTCTTGTGGGAGAACAACTCCATTTGGCTCACTAACTTCACACACCATCAGGCTTCCAAGAAGCTCTCAAGGAAACTCAGTTTTCATACTCTATGCTTAGTGCCCTTTGAGTGAATTATCTAGGAATGAACCTGGTGAGCATCCCACACAAACAAAAGCTCCACATGCGGGTTTCACATGCCACCAACTCCACATTCACAAGCAACTTCAGCGCCACAGCCGTTGTCAGATAGCCCTCAATGCAAGGCTCTAGACGCAAATATTGGTGTGAGTGCTCTTTCAAGGAAACACTGCATGTTGGTGAAGGGCATATTGAAGAAGGATCAGCCGAGTGGTTCTTGTGGGAGAACAACTCCATTTGGCTCACTAACTTCACACACCATCAGGCTTCCAAGCAGCTCTCAAGGAAACTCAGTTGTCACACTCTATGCTTAGTGCCCTTTGAGTGCATTATCTAGGAATGAACCTGTTAGAGCATCCCACACAAAGGAATGCTCCAAATGCGGGTTTCACATGCCACCAACTCCACATTCACAGGCAACTTCAGCGCCACAGCCGTTTTCAGATAGCCCTCAATGAAAAGCCTCTAGACGCAAATATTGGTGTGAGAGCTAATTCAATCAAGGAAACACTGCATGTTGGTGAAGGGCATATTGAAGAAGGATCAGCCGAGTGGTTCTTGTGGGAGAACAACTCCATTTGGCTCACTAACTTCACACACCATCAGGCTTCCAAGCAGCTCTCAAGGAAACTCAGTTTTCACACTCTATGCTTAGTGCGCTTTGAGTGCCTAGGACTGAGATGAAGCTTGGTGAGCATCCCACACAAACGAATGCTCCACATGCGGGTTTCACATGCCACCAACTCCACATTCTCAGGCAACTTCAGCGCCACATCTGTTTTCAGATAGCCCTCAATGTAAAGGCTCTAGACGCAAATATTGATGTGAGAGCTAATTCAATCAAGGAAACACTGCATGTTGGTGAAGGGCATATTGAAGAAGGATCAGCCGAGTGGTTCTTGTGGGAGAACAACTCCATTTGGCTCACTAACTTCACACACCATCAGGCTTCAAGAAGCTCTCAAGGAAACTCAGTTTTCACACTCTATGCTTAGTGCCCTTTGAGTGCATTATCTAGGAATAAACCTGGTAGAGCATCCCACACAAACGAATGCTCCACATGCGGGTTTCACATGCCACCAACTCCACATTCACAGGCAACTTCAGCGCCACAGCCGTTTTCAGATAGCCCTCAATGCAAAGGCTCTAGATGCAAATATTGGTGTGAGAGCTAATTCAATCAAGGAAACACTGCGTGTTGGTGAAGGGCATATTGAAGAAGGATCAGCCGAGTGGTTCTTGTGGGAGAACAACTCCATTTGGCTCACTAACTTCACACACCATCAGGCTTCCAAGCAGCTCTCAAGGAAACTCAGTTTTCACACTCTATGCTTAGTGCCCTTTGAGTGCCTAGGACTGAAATGAAACTTGTGAGCATCCCACACAAACGAATGCTCCACATGCGGGTTTCACATGCCACCAACTCCACATTCTCAGGCAACTTCAGCGCCACAGCCATTTTCAGATAGCCCTCAATGCAAAGGCTCTAGACGCAAATATTGATGTGAGAGCTAATTCAATCAAGGAAACACTGCATGTTGGTGAAGGGCATATTGAAGAAGGATCAGCCGAGTGGTTCTTGTGGGAGAACAACTCCATTTGGCTCACTAACTTCACACACCATCAGGCTTCCAAGCAGCTCTCAAGGAAACTCAGTTGTCACACTCTATGCTTAGTGCCCTTTGAGTGCATTATCTAGGAATGAACCTGTTAGAGCATGCCACACAAAGGAATGCTCCAAATGCGGGTTTCACATGCACCAACTCCACATTCACAGGCAACTTCAGCGCCACAGCCGTTTTCAGATAGCCCTCAATGAAAAGCCTCTAGACGCAAATATTGGTGTGAGAGCTAATTCAATCAAGGAAACACTGCATGTTGGTGAAGGGCATATTGAAGAAGGATCAGCCGAGTGGTTCTTGTGGGAGAACAACTCCATTTGGCTCACTAACTTCACACACCATCAGGCTTCCAAGCAGCTCTCAAGGAAACTCAGTTTTCACACTCTATGCTTAGTGCGCTTGAGTGCCTAGGACTGAGATGAAGCTTGGTGAGCATCCCACACAAACGAATGCTCCACATGCGGGTTTCACATGCCACCAACTCCACATTCTCAGGCAACTTCAGCGCCACATCTGTTTTCAGATAGCCCTCAATGTAAAGGCTCTAGACGCAAATATTGATGTGAGAGCTAATTCAATCAAGGAAACACTGCATGTTGGTGAAGGGCATATTGAAGAAGGATCAGCCGAGTGGTTCTTGTGGGAGAACAACTCCATTTGGCTCACTAACTTCACACACCATCAGGCTTCCAAGAAGCTCTCAAGGAAACTCAGTTTTCACACTCTATGCTTAGTGCCCTTTGAGTGCATTATCTAGGAATAAACCTGGTAGAGCATCCCACACAAACGAATGCTCCACATGCGGGTTTCACATGCACCAACTCCACATTCACAGGCAACTTCAGCGCCACAGCCGTTTTCAGATAGCCCTCAATGCAAAGGCTCTAGATGCAAATATTGGTGTGAGAGCTAATTCAATCAAGGAAACACTGCATGTTGGTGAAGGGCATATTGAAGAAGGATCAGCCGAGTGGTTCTTGTGGGAGAACAACTCCATTTGGCTCACTAACTTCACACACCATCAGGCTTCCAAGAAGCTCTCAAGGAAACTCAGTTTTCACACTCTATGCTTAGTGCCCTTTGAGTGCATTATCTAGGAATAAACCTGGTAGAGCATCCCACACAAACGAATGCTCCACATGCGGGTTTCACATGCCACCAACTCCACATTCACAGGCAACTTCAGCGCCACAGCCGTTTTCAGATAGCCCTCAATGCAAAGGCTCTAGATGCAAATATTGGTGTGAGAGCTAATTCAATCAAGGAAACACTGCATGTTGGTGAAGGGCATATTGAAGAAGGATCAGCCGAGTGGTTCTTGTGGAGAACAACTCCATTTGGCTCACTAACTTCACACACCATCAGGCTTCCAAGCAGCTCTCAAGGAAACTCAGTTTTCATACTCTATGCTTAGTGCCCTTTGAGTGAATTATCTAGGAATGAACCTGGTAGAGCATCCCACACAAACAAAAGCTCCACATGCGGGTTTCACATGCCACCAACTCCACATTCACAAGCAACTTCAGCGCCACAGCCGTTTTCAGATAGCCCTCAATGCAAAGGCTCTAGACGCAAATATTGGTGTGAGTGCTAATTCAAGGAAACACTGCATGTTGGTGAAGGGCATATTGAAGAAGGATCAGCCGAGTGGTTCTTGTGGGAGAACAACTCCATTTGGCTCACTAACTTCACACACCATCAGCTTCCAAGCAGCTCTCAAGGAAACTCAGTTGTCACACTCTATGCTTAGTGCCCTTTGAGTGCATTATCTAGGAATGAACCTGTTAGAGCATGCCACACAAAGGAATGCTCCAAATGCGGGTTTCACATGCCACCAACTCCACATTCACAGGCAACTTCAGCGCCACAGCCGTTTTCAGATAGCCCTCAATGAAAAGCCTCTAGACGCAAATATTGGTGTGAGAGCTAATTCAATCAAGGAAACACTGCATGTTGGTGAAGGGCATATTGAAGAAGGATCAGCCGAGTGGTTCTTGTGGGAGAACAACTCCATTTGGCTCACTAACTTCACACACCATCAGGCTTCCAAGCAGCTCTCAAGGAAACTCAGTTTTCACACTCTATGCTTAGTGCGCTTTGAGTGCCTAGGACTGAGATGAAGCTTGGTGAGCATCCCACACAAACGAATGCTCCACATGCGGGTTTCACATGCCACCAACTCCACATTCTCAGGCAACTTCAGCGCCACATCTGTTTTCAGATAGCCCTCAATGTAAAGGCTCTAGACGCAAATATTGATGTGAGAGCTAATTCAATCAAGGAAACACTGCATGTTGGTGAAGGGCATATTGAAGAAGGATCAGCCGAGTGGTTCTTGTGGGAGAACAACTCCATTTGGCTCACTAACTTCACACACCATCAGGCTTCCAAGAAGCTCTCAAGGAAACTCAGTTTTCACACTCTATGCTTAGTGCCCTTTGAGTGCATTATCTAGGAATAAACCTGGTAGAGCATCCCACACAAACGAATGCTCCACAA